>NW_017305997.1:1052957-1056252 GCF_001594115.1 Trachymyrmex septentrionalis | reverse complement strand
CCCTATCCCTGAAGTAAGTAATACTTAAATAAATATTTGTTTGCATATATAATTTGAACAAATATTTATTGAACATTACGGATTTTTCCGAGTGTTATAACTCACGTAATTACGTCGTTGTTTTAGGAGCGCCCGCGGTTTCATGCACATGCGCATCCAGAAGAATGAAGAGCTGAACGCATACATTCTGGGGCAGTTTAGCAAACCGTTCGAAAACATACCGGAAATGGTCCGTCATTTCAGCGTGAATCGTCTTCCTATACGCGGTGCCGAGCACATGTGTCTCCTGCATCCGGTTATAGTTCAGCTTTTGTAGCGCATCTATCGTAGCGCCATTTAAGGCGCTGTGATTTTGATAATCTGTTTTCTTTTTTTCCCGACGAGTGCCGAAGCGCGTGATTGCGAATGAACGGTAAGCTTGATACAGCAAACGAGATGTAGGAAATATTATTCTCAAACAAGGGAGTCTTCCGAGAGTCCGTGAGACGTGGTTGACCCATGAGATCCTCCGTATCAATTCGCATTCTGGTTGAATGAACCGTTCAGCACGAAGAGCGTCAGAGATAATGGACAATAATAGCATTGACGGGGAATATCGCTTCGTCGCGATATGTTAGGGGAAGTACAGTACAAAAAAGTATAAACGATGACATTGAGCGAAGATGCTCAACGAATACACAGTGCAATCGATCAGACGAGAACGTCCAGGTCCGTGCAATTTGTTGGGAGAGGCTGGTGTTAAACTATGTATGAGAGGAATCTCAGGTCGCTCCAAGTGAGGATACTTGCTCACAAACGTCATCTTTTTGACAACATTTTACTTTCGCATGTCTAGTCCAAGTTTATAGTCCAAGTTTTTATTGCACAATAAAATTAGAGTCAGTAGGAGCGGTGAATGCTTTCCTCCTCCTTTGCCTCTCGGACTCGAAAGCGTAAAGATCGGTGTCCTACATGCTTCGTCTTCCTCAAAAACATCGCGCAAACCTACCTCATAGGCAAACGCATGCATCGCGGCACGATGGAGAAACGTATCAGAAATTGCGATATTAGAAATTGTAAGAGTCTGGGGAACGAAATTACTTGAAACAAGGTACGATGCTCGTTCGATGCAGTGGCGACCGTTGATAACTCTCATGAAGGCTATAATAAATTCGGGATCGACGATTCTAGCAGAAGTATATACGCGAGAACGTTCTTGAAGACGTTTTTCCCGACGATTGTTCCTCGAATCCGCGACTATGCGGATTCTATGAAAGAAACCTTTCAAATGGGATCAGAAATGCTGCTTTACGAAACGGTATAATTTAAGTAAGAAGGAAAAGTGCGATGCGCGTATTTAGACTCACATAATGTGCTGCGTAGAAGTAGCCCGACGTTGAAGCCAAAGTAATCCTAATATCCAGTCGAGGAACGTAGCGCAGAGGCTGTAGGCTGGATACGCGCAGCAAGCGTGAATAAAATGCCAAACTTTACTTCTAATCGTAATCATTTAGTCAGGGTTTAGTTGTCCGTCTCATCGTTGATAAGTGATTAAGTAGGCTTAGAACTAAGCAAGCGTATGACAGTCAGTTCGCTCGGTTATGAAACTTAGATGAGGCGAAGAAATTGTAAGTCGAAGAAAAGAATGAGTGTTTTTTTCGCAAAACGACACGAGCGACGGTATTGTGATCGGAAACGTGAGGAAAGTGGAAAAAGATGATAGTGATCAGACAGTCTGAATCATCGATGGCTCGTCATATGAGTCATCCGTCCGAGAGTCCACGAGGACACTCGCGAAAGATTTTTGCGATAGGATGCAACCGATACATATTTTTTCATGTGATATTAATTTGTTACAGAGATAGCCTAGTTTCACCTGTGATCTGTTACTTAATTACCCCTTATCCGCACGCGCGTCAGCGGTATTGCGTGAGCGCGCGCGATAACGATAATAAAATAATTAAACTTGCTATTATTATTACGTAGAATCAGCAACGACGCGTCACTCAGACGCGATGATGAGACGTCCGTGGTGTCACAATAATTTTTCAAATTAGAAATTCGATTCGCAGAGGTTGTGAGCGAATTTTCGTTGGCCATGTAAGCAAAAGAAGTTTTGCTTAATATTAAGTAGTGACGTAGGGAACCTACGGTGAGAAGTAGCGAGTGCCAGTTGCATCGTGTTGTAAAAATTAGCCGATGGTCTCGTTTGATTTAATTGTTTAATCCGTGTATACGAAGCAAGGCATTAATTCCCTTATTAGAGCTGATTTAAATTCGCGATCACACTGAAGTACTTGAATTGTGAACGAGGCACTCTCTACTTTCGCATCTAATTAGGTTGAGTGTAATTTATACGTCGTATTTTAAGCTGCCAGTATTATTAACTGTAATCGATAATGCATATCCATATATGTTAATGTTTAAGACATTATATTATCTCTATAGCCCGATCATCGACACTATAATCTATACATATTTATTTCTTCTATTATATTTATTACATTAAACATGGTAATGAAATTTCCGTGCGTCGTTAATTTAATCGCGAATTCATAGAGCTGTAACCTTTAGTGATTCTATATTCCGTACACGTAGAGTAATACTATTTGCCGAAAGGCAGTACGTAAATTGTATGGTAGACACTAACTTGTAGATACTTCCTGTACCTTGAAATTTGTATGAAGTAGCATTTAGATTACGTAATATATAAATATATATTATTATAAATTATTATAGTAGCGCGCATAGTCCTCGTTTGTAGGATATATAAAATAAGATCAAGCAAAAGCGGAATGAGTCCAATAAAATATCTTGAGCGTTGTGCACGCCCTTTACGTAAAAAGAGATCTCGGATGGCGATGTGCAATATTCTGACACGGTCTTGTACGAACGTAAACGTGAAGTGGGATTCAATATTTTTGTTTTAGCAAGCAGACCATCAATGTTCCAAATCGACTTCACTAGGTAGTCTTGTGTACTCTGGAATTTCTCTTAATAATAAAACAATTAATAACTCTAGTTTGATTATGATTTCAGTCGAAGTTTTGTCATCTTTTCATTTAAATAATCCAAGAACATCGTCTTATAAAAAACAAAAAATTTTGTACGAAAGATTTTACAAGGTTGTATAAGAAGATATAAAACGTATATCAAAGAAGATATAAAAATATTAATATTAATTGAATTGTATTGTATAAATTTTCTTTGTATACTACGATTTTATTTTATTTATTCTATTTCTTTATCTTCTTAGTTTCGTATATGATAGTCTCATCTTCAGATTCAGCTGGAATAAGTGGCGGTCATTTTTTTG
>NW_017305997.1:1045883-1052857 GCF_001594115.1 Trachymyrmex septentrionalis | reverse complement strand
TATATATATTGAAAATTATATGAAGAGCTTAAATTCTTAATTTTTTAAACATTCAATAACGAAATGCATATAATATACTGATTTTTCTCTCGATTTTGATATTATCGATTCTTTCGATTTTTTTCCCTTAAATTTCGCTTTTTTGTAATTCGCGGCAAAAGAAAAATGTACAGACAACGTAATAACAACAATAATTGTAATTACATAATGTACTTAAGCATATTTAATTTTAATGTATTTAAACATATTTAATTTTTAATGTATGTAGCATATTTAATTCTACGTTTTTAATATATTTAACAAATATATTGAATTCAATTTAATTATACAATAACCTTTATTAAATACCTTTGTAAATTCTCTAAACGCGATGTGTTGTATTATTTAACGAGCGCTTCCAGCGCTACTTCGTCGTAATGGTACAGGTTTACGAGACACCGTCGAACATTCCTGAGAGAATTATGAGAGTGAATAATATACTTTGCCAGTGAAATGAGTATGTGAATTACTTATGATAACTAGTTCATGTTGACATTCACCGTGAGTTCAGTTTCCTCGATAAATTGACCTTCCCAACAATTTGGACCGCAGATATCCGATTTATCCAATATGGGTCGACTGCGATACATTTGACCGTCTTTTCCTCTTATCAAACCATCCGTCAATTGTATCGTTTCGGGTCCCCACTGAGTAAGAAAATGACCCGCCCGCATGATTCTTTGCTGAGGAGTCGTGACTGTGTGGCTCCCACCGCAGTATCGATTGCTGAGATGATCTCTAATATATCAAAGACTTATCGAATTAAGATAATATTTTGTCATTTTGCTATTTAAAAATTCTGGAAAGCGTTAAGTCTATAATTATAATTTTGAAAAAAGATTCATGCTTTAAATGTTAATATTCATTAATATTAATCAATATCAGCTTGTAATATTTGTTCTTCAAAATGTAATATTTACTCGAGATTCCGAGATGGCATAAAATATTGTAAAACGAGTTACCTAGGACTCTTCACAAGCATCTCCTCCTTCGCTTTCATTTTCTTTGCCTCTTCGTGCACTGCTGCTTCAAATTGGATCAGATTTCTGCTGTAAGGCAATTTTTTCTGTTGTTTTCTAACTTGATCCAATTCATATGTGAGATAAGGTTTTATGCTGGTAGAGCAAGGAAATGGCTCGGTTCGAAATTTACCGACTTCTTCTGTTCTCATTACAACATCCTTGTCGCATGATATACATTGAACATCTCTGGATAAAAGAGAAAAATGTCAACATAGCATTGAAGTTTTATTTGCAAGCCTAAAATGTTTACGTAAGCAGTTTCTTTGTTCCTGCTGCCTCTATTTCTCGTCTTGCTTCAATCATAATCTTCAATTTTTCGTGAAGCGACTTTAATTTGTCATCCACAAAATCCTTCAGCGGTACCATCTCGGCTTTATCCAGCTTGGTCGCGATTTCATTCTGCACTTCATCGAGCGCTTGTTGCCAAATCGATTCTTGCTTTGACAATTTGTCAATTGCTTCCTCGAGACCACGAGCGAGATCATCGCAAGCAGCATCAAATTGTTCATGCGATACCTACAGTAGTTTTTCTAATATTTCAATCTGTATCAATAACAAATAAATCATAAACTTAACAATTTGTTATACCTTTCTCTTCATAGCATGAGCATCCGCTTTGTCAGCCAAAGCATCTTCGATATCCTCTTTATTTGCTTTAACGGTTTTTAGAACTTCAATTTGTTCCAGTAATGTCTGTCAACATTATTATAAATCATAATAAATAAGACACAAATAAATGGTGAAAACACAAGATAGCTACTCTTATATAACTCAGATTCAAATATTATTTAAGGCAAAAAATGAGCAATGTTTTAATTAATCTTATGTCATTATTAAAAAGCTCGTACGTTAATATGCGCTTCTTTTTTTTCTTTATCTTCGAGTAATTTATTCATTGTTTGTCCGATTGTCTCCATATCCGTTTCAATTTTTTGTACTTGTGTAATAAGAGTGTTAACGTCAGCGCTATCTGTCTTGTCAACTTCTTGTATAATATTTACTTTTTCTAACAAATTTCTAAAATCTGATTCCAATAAAATCACGCGTTGGGTAACATTGTTCAAAGCTTCGCCATGAGTTGTTTCTACATTTTTCACAGCTTCCAAGCATTGCTCCAAGTTTGTAACATCGGTTATTTTTTCCTTTTCTTTAATCAGTTTTTCAACAATAGATTCAATTTCTTGTGGCAATGGTGCTACTGGCTTTTCTTCTACTAATAACACAGCGACAATCGTTGTTGGCATTTTAGTTCTCATATTCAAATATAATATTATATAATAAAATAAAATAAATGTAAATATACATTATCAACATACGTGCAATTCTTTCGTTAAGATCTTGCAGTTCCTGCTGTATAAGTACTACGTCCGTTTTTAACGCAGTAATATCTTGGCGTATTTCTTCTATAATATTGTCATCTAAAATATATATTTCCTCATCAGTCAGTAAGCTCTAATATGTTAAAAAAATAGCGACTATATTGATTTATAAACGATTTAAGTAACAATGCCTTTGAGATTAGACTAATTTTTATTCAAAATCATTAAACTTATTACTCATAAGTACTGCTCGAGCAGCAAGCTTCTCAGCTGTTATTCTACGGACTTTAGGTATTTTCGCATTTTCTTCGATTTCATGTTCTATCATATTGTTAGTTTCTACTGGTTCTGCGGCTGCTGCTATTGCTGCTTCTACTTCTTCTTCTCCTTCTTTTACTGCTGTTATATCAGTAGGTGGCACTATTGCTGCTTCTACTTCTTCTTCTACTTCTGTTATATCAGTAGTTGGCTCGGGTACTTCTTCGGCTAACATATCGACAACTGCTTGTAAATTCGTAAGCCATTGCTCCATCTTGAAGACCTTATCTTCGAGTTCATCCAGTCTTGTATTAATCAAAGATGTGTCTGCTGTTACTACGCCAACATCACCTTTGATCACATCTTGTACCATCGCTGTAAGCTGTAATAATAATTTAATAAATTAATAAAGTAAAGTTTAATTATTTTAATATTTTCAAGATTATTTAACTTTTATTTATTTTTGTTTAACTATTAGAGGTGCAGAGGAACGTAAATATCATACGCGAGATGTTTACGAGATTAGCAAACAGTATACCTTATCGATACCTTGTTCATTAGTGTCCAATCTTTTATTGATGTTAACAAATTGCCATATATCCGCGGTAGGATCTGCGATTCGATCTTTTAATTCTTCGATTTCCGGAGACCTAGCCAAGTCCTCCAAAGCTTGATATCGATCTTGTATCTGTTTTACCTATTGATTAAATTCTTAGTGAATGCATTATATTGCTATGGTATATAATATCAATTCTAAAAATGATTCGTTCTACGTACAGATTTTTCGAGCTCTTTAAACTGAGATGCCAGTAGAGAAAAATTATTATCCACAGATACAACCATCTGAGCTTCAGGGACTTTTTCAAAATCTATTTGTGGTGTTACATCTTCCGTCACTCTCAAAATTGTTTCTGTAGGCACTTGAATATCTGAAGGAAATCAATCTATTTTAATAATTTATAATTAATTAAATAAATACAGGAATTCAAAAAAGGAATCATGAGTATTTTACCTTCTGTAAGTACATCAGCATCTTCACCATCGTCTCTTCGAACTCGCATTACTTCTGGTCTCGGCTTCATAGATGATATCATCCTCTGCAATAGCTCTCACATAAGGAAAAGAATTACCACTTTTCTTTTTTCAATTACTCGATATATTATTTTTCTTACTTTTACTTGATCTGCATTTTCACCATGAAATGTAACTGTAGCAGCCTGCAAATTTATTTGTTGCAACATGATATGTAGGAAATTATGAAGAATATTAAAATTAACCGCGCCAACCTGAAATCAATAATTTTATTAATCGCTTTATCTGCAAGACGATGATGCATAATGAATTTACTATTATTTTACTTCTGGTGCTCCGAGAGCAAGATCGAGCATTTGAGAAAGAGAAATTTGCAGACTGGCATTGTTGTTGGCATTAGCTGCTGTTGGCACGTTAAATGCTTCTGGCATTTGGTTGGCAGTTTTCGCAGCCATTTTAAATGCGAATGACCGATTTTTTTCGGGAATTACATGAGGATCACATCAATTACATTTAACTTCTTGATTGTCAAACACAAGTGCGGTTATGGTGAAAAATATTGATTGAATTGTCAATTTTGAAAATTAATTGCTCTTGTTCCTGTATTCATCTCTTATCCGATAGACTAAGAGAGGTGAAGTTATGTCTGTATCTTCACAGTTGGCGCCACAAATATCATCGACAAGTAGCGTGCCCTTATGGAAAATATTTGTATTACTCGTACTTCTTTTTATTCATTAAAAGTTTTAAAGAATCTGTTTATTATTCTTTTACGCGTCTTTTATGCAAATAAAATAATAAGTTTAATGCATAATTAAAAAGTATAACTCTCTTGTTACGCTGTTTATAAATAAATATTCAAACAGCGTTATTTAATACATATTATTAATTTTAATGCATTTTAAAATATTTTAAATGTACATTTATAATAATTTCCAATTGTGTATGCACAATTACATCACTATCAAACAAATAATTTTCCGAATAACATATATTTTATATATAATAAAAACATTGTAGAACAATAAATAAAATACAATGTGCAATCTAGGTATATTTTTCAATAATCTCCGTTGTTGATCAAATATCGATACGATGGGTTAATGAAACAATAATTCACCGCGCGTCGTTTCTCCACAAACAGGCTCGGTTTATCTAACTGCACGTGGCCGATAGACCAAAACATGAAATAGAATCAAACTAGGCTACACTACCGCAGAGATTACATCGAATCATATATAGGTATATATTTTATCGAGTTCCCGGATATGATATTCTCGAACGTTTCCGTTAGACCGATGCGATCAACGTCAGCTCGATGGTGTATTTATACGCTCGTACATCTATTCTGCGACGATGATGAATCCTCCCGTATCGCGGGAATAAATTAAAATTGTCGCACTTTCTAACCGATTTATATATGAACTATAATAGAGACAACGGGAATAAGTCATATCAGATTCGAAACATCCGAAAAATTCAAAAATAAGAATTAAAATAGAAAATTCAAAAATAAGAATTAATAGAATTAAATAACGTTGTACTTTTGACTATAAATACATATCTCTCCATCTCAAAGAGCTTTTCTGCAGCATCTATATAAAAGTAATCTTAAAATAGCTAAGTTAGATTTTTTTTCTGTCGTACAAACGAGAATAAATCGAAAAAATTGATTTCTAAGAAGAGATTTATTTTCCCTTCACGTTTTTTTATTGAGATGAAATATAAAAACAATTCCATATATTTCAAGTATCGTTTCGCGAATGATTCAGCAACAGTCGTTACATGTAGCTGCATACAGTGTTCTCGAATTACTTACAATAAAGCCAGCATTAGTGCTGTTTGAGTTACGTTATTTGATCTCCTAGCAAATGTTTAATCGTGAATAATATCAGCATTCTTGATGGGTAATATCTAGCCGGACATTTCGGTATTCAATGACACAACGGTAACGTCATCCTTATGATTTGCTCATCTGTCAGGTGAGTGACAGTTCCTTTCTGTCTTCTTCCACGATTTCTCCGACCATCTCGTCAGTGCGAAGACGATCGTAGCTCTGAAATGATGTATACGTCCAAGGAAAGGTACGCTGTGATGACGGTGAGTGTGAACGATCTAATTTTAAGACATCGTTTTACATCCAACGTTATTAATCTGTTACATCCTTCTCAAATAATGACGTCTCTCTATCGTTTGTCTGTCCGCGGCAGATTTAATTTCGACTTTCATCCTCTGTGTAACTAGTGTCTATTGTCCGTTTCAATGTATTATATAATAGATTAACTTTACTTAATGTAGTTCAACTTATTTTTTTATCTTTTTTCTACTTTTATTAGAAAAGGATAAAGAGTAAATTATACCGAGATTAAAATCAATATATTGGTAGAAATGGACACAAATCAATAAATTGCAATATCCTATTTGTATATATTCGGCGTAAGAGAGAAACCTATTTCCAGAATTCGATTCAATAGCAATCCACGATCATTTCGATACAAAAGACACTTGAAGACGTGCACGCATTTAAAATGCATTAAATGATAATTTTATAAACAATTACAAATTGAAATTAATCTGATAAGAATAAATCAATTAATGAAAATAATCCTATTTTTGGTCAAAGCAGATCTTAGTACTTAATAATACTAAATGCAAATTTTTACAAGTGTATTATTTTAATTTTATAAACTGCGCGCCGATACGATTTGTCGGATTTGAAATGTAATCGCAAATTGAAGCTGAAATTAATATCCCACATTAAATTGATTATTCATTAAATAGCCAAATCTGTGACCGTAGTCTCGACCGACGGCACAACTTCGTCGCTTTTCTGTTATCACAGTCGACAACCAATGATTTTACTCTGAGTCGATAGCTACTCGCTGAATTACCGCAAATTCTCTCTTAACTTAAGTTGGGCGTTAAGCACGAGTGACTTGTGACTTCTCTGGACTAATTATTTTCAATATTTCTTTAATGACGAACGATAATCGACTGCTCAGCCGTGCATGGACAGTGGGTGAGTTATTCGGAGCGGGAATGAATCGGAAGGTGAGAGAGCAAATAAAGACTATTTTCTTTTAAAATAAGTAAATAACAAACATATATTTAATATTGGTAAAGAAAATAATTACTAGAGTCTACTCAAGTACGCAATTCACCGTAGTGATAATAATTCGTCTCGGCGTAAATATGCAAATAAGCATCTTAACAGCTTGTTATTGCAAAAAATATTACTTTAGCTGTAGGGTTTAAACCTTTAAATCTTTAAACCTAGAACTCTCGACTTTCTTGGACGGACGTC
>NW_017305997.1:1037838-1045783 GCF_001594115.1 Trachymyrmex septentrionalis | reverse complement strand
TACTTTAGCTGTAGGGTTTAAACCTTTAAATCTTTAAACCTAGAACTCCCGACTTTCTTGGACGGACGTCATACCAATACGTGTGAAAATATTTATTGTAATAATTAAATCTTAGCTGAGATAATATCTTTTGTAATTTTGTAATAAATCATTTACAGATTGTTAAAACGCTTGTAGCATCACTATTTAATGAACAATTAACATAATTTGGGACACTAATTTCAGCTTCAGTTTGCAATTGCGTTTCAAGTCCGACAAACTGTACAATATGTTTGCAAAAGTTTGTATTTAGTATTATTAAACACTAAAATCGGCTTTAATCGAAAATAGGATTAGTTCTGTTAATTGAATAATTTCATAGCCCCGAAGGAAAATGCTACGATTTAGCTTGACCGAATATCAATGTACCATGCTATAAATATTCATTATTCGTCTTGCAAACATCTATGGTGCAAACATCATAACTTGAATCTCCTTTTAGTTTCTTCTGTTTACTCTGGGTCGCGGCGTTCCATTCGGTCAGCGGTACAATCCCGTGATACCGCCACTTTCGTGGCATCTCATGCCACCCTGGAAATACATGCTAAGCGATATTATCCTCAAATCGGTCAGTCCGTCGTCACTGGATACCAATGCACCCTACAAGCGTACGTTGGATGCTTCCTACTACGGCGGGCCGGTCGTCGCTCACTCGGACGACGACAAGAATGTCATTCTATCGCGTGGAAACGTTTATCATTTGCCGAATGGCCACTGGATACTATGTCAGGACGAATGCGTCGACTGCGAGCCATGCGCAGTTCAGAGGAATCCCGTGTTCACGTGGATTCTGCGGAGGATCAAGCAACAGCCAAATTCCATGCCGACGCGATATGATCTCCAGTTGACGATAATGCCGCAAACGAGCAATTATTTCCACACCAATAATCTCTGGCCGATTTATTACGTTTACGTGACACCACAGGAGGAATCTATGTCAATCTCGACGATTAGAACGCAGCACGACAGTGACCCGAAAGATCTCCCGTGCGGTCTTGAAAACAATTTTTCCGAGCACCATCATCGATCGAAGAATTCCTGGGGGTTAACAGAACGAGACTCGAGCGACGATCAGGACAGGGTACCACAAGAGGATAACCACGCTACCGTTCAGGAGTCTGTGAACATTGAGAAGATCGAGAAAGAGGAATCATCCGAGTGGAAGCACGAACTCGAGAATATGAGACCTCAACATCGACCTCGGCCGAGACCCGTGGAAAAACTGGCGGAAGAAGTGAATCAATTGGCACCGAGATTGATCCTAGGGACCGATCAAAAAGGTCAAAAGCATTTGGTTCACCTGGTACCAGCGAATTATCCGACGACTACTGCGCTTTCTGAAATTTCTCTTTCTTCAGATCAACTAATATCGCCACAGTTCGTGGAGGATCAAAAGACATACTCAAATAATACGATATCTAAGGACGAGAGGCAAACTTATCAAGAAATATTTCGCAGAGTTTTTGATTCCTTAAACACGCACAGGCAATCAATCGAAAATTTTCTCGAGTCATCGACGGATAACGTAGATGAGCATCGACTATCGGCTCCCTCGATAGATAATATGGAAGCCGCTGGATTTTCATGGAATAATCGCGATGTAAATCACAAAAGTGCTAATTTTAATCTTAACGAAGCGTTATTGTTGCCTTTTCATGCAGGAAATGAAAATAAAACTGGCAAGTATCAGCGATATAGAAACAGATATGATAACAAACATATTAAACAAAACAATGATTATTACATGACAGCTCCTGATATGAATCAAGCTAAAATATCGCGTAGCCAGTCGCAAACGGGTTTTAATTTTGACATTGATAGACAACGGCGGAGAGTCCGTATCAAACCATACTTTGTTAATAGTAAAGATATTTCAAGGATTAATTCATCGTTATCGTTACAAAGTTTGAACAATTATTTGGTAAATGCTACTCAGGAATCTGGTTTTAATAATGGCTTTGCTGTCGATTCCGCAAAACAAATTGACCTTAATGACACGTTTGTTGAGAAAGCAAATGACAATTCTATAAAGTCGAGTTTGATAACAAAACAGGAGAACGGACAATTGTTCGGCTTAGAAAGGCCGGGAAGTGGCGATGTTAATCGAGAATTCAAGGTTTCGCACGATGCTTTCAAGGTAATTACTGTCAAGTCGCCGGTAATTCGAAGCAAAACTTTAAATCGCACTACAATATAAGTAACTACTTCGAAGACATTCATCGTTAATAGTAATCAAAAACTTAGAAAAGAAGATTAATAGATAAATAGAAAGATCAATACTGAAATGGAATATATATAATTAAGATAATTATATACATATATATGTACTTATGGTACACACAATGATCTTTCTTTACACGATGGAAATGATCGTTTGTGTCTGAGTTAATTTTCATCACTTTTCCAAAAATACAAAAATTATTAAGCAATTCTTGCATTTGTACTTTAACATTTTCAGAAAGTTTATGTATTAAAAAAAAATAGAGATCATTATTAGTCAGGTGCTTTTAGCAAAAGTTTTCAAAGAAAAACATGACACGAATGACCCAATCGCGTATATCAACAAAAATCAGTTATATAATTGTAGAAAGATTTGCACGCTTTATTTATTATATATTTATTAAAAGCAGTATTTAATATCAGCAATTATTAAAATATCATGCATTTACAGTTTTTTATAAATAAAAATACATAAAAATTAATAAAAATTAAAACAATTTTTTACCTTAACCTAATTTAATTTTCTCATCAAATATCAACTTATAATAGGAGCATATTAAAATATGCAGTCATATAGAAATGAAAGAAAGGCAAAATATACACATTAAAAGAATCTAATAATTAGTTTATTGAAAATTTTAGAAAAGTATCATTTTACATTAAAAATGATTACATAACGTATATCAAAATTGACAGAATATTACTATTATTTAGAGACTCACGTGTGCCGCCATCATATAAAGACAGGAATGTTGGAACATGCGAGAACACTACTAAAGGATGTATATGAGTAGGCGGACGGTTCGGTTTGAGAAACAGGGATAGACCGACGCTTATATTTAATTAAAAGGGATACGGGCTCGAACGCAGGGAAGGAGATCGGATGAAGCAAGTAGTGCCAGGTTGTGAGAAGTGAGGGTAGATGCTGGAGCAGGCCTGTGTTTCTTGTCTAATTATCTACCCTCCCATCCCAGCCGACCTGCCACGTTCACTTTCTACGTCTGGTAGTTGCTTCCATCAACTCGTTTTCGTTTCCATTTTCTGTCTCTCTCTTTCTCTTTCTTCCTTACTCTTTTTCTTGTCTTCCTTCATAACTACTTGTCCTTCTTTGCGTCTAATTGCTCTTTTCTCTCCATTAGCATCTCAGTAGAGATCAAGAAAGATGGACAAGCCTTATCCAACTTTTCCCTACGTTCTTAATTTTAATTCATCTGTTCGCCTATGCCGAGAAACACGTTAGTTGCAAGCGAGGATCGATTGAACAGGCTTCTAAAAGTTTTTAATTAGATCGCCGCCTCCTCCTTCCTTGATCAACACCGCTGATGTAATCAGAAATAAGATTCGCCATCTAAAGCACGGTATCTAAAAAGCGACATCGAAACCTCGTCGCTTTTTAGAGACTTTTTCTAAGCGCCCTTCGCACTGTCTTTTTCTCTTGCTTTATTCTTTAGCGATCCCTCACCCGATTTTGCGCTTCACCCTTCGTTCCTTTTCCCGCTGCAGACGAATGGTGCAAAACGATCGAGTCGATCCCTGGCAGATTGGTTTTAACGAGTTTCCTTTCAACGCGGTTTATCGAGGAATTGCGGGCGCTTTCGATGAGTTCCCCGCCGAATACGCCAGGGAAATTTCCACGGAAGATCTTAATTAAAGACGCCCGCCGAAAAATGAGAGCTCCCTCCGGATTGGGGAGAACGGCGTTATTGCCGCACCAACGCGGCGGATCCGATTATCGCGCGGTCTGATCTATTAACTGTGTGTACGTAGCTTAAAGGGATTCGCGAAAGTTGAGCTACGCCGCGCTGCCACTATAACTCAGGTAAATACCGATCAAATTTTAGTTAAGAGGTACTTCACCGACGAAACACGTTTTTGGGTATTTCAGAGATTGAAAGGATGGCGCTCGTCCAATTTTCACAAAATATTGGTCCCGATTTAATTGTGCTAATTCGTGGCACGCAGATTAATATTTGTGATACACATTGTGTCAGCAGAATATTTATTGCTGAAAGTTTTTCTCTCTCTTCTAGCTAATTGAATTATATTTTTACCTTCAGAGGAATATAGTCTTATCGTAGAGAAGAAATCTTCCAATAGTTGATAAATAATAACATTCTGCTAAACGTGATCATTATATTTTTATAATTGAAAATTTCTTGCAGCATTTATGTAAACTGTCACACAAACTATCACTATGAAAAAAAGAGTTTGGCTGCATTAATTGGAATTCTGGTTAAAAATGAACAAATCAAAATTTTGTAGTTGAAATTTTCGGTCAAAAATTGTTCTCTGTATTTCTATTTGTGTGGCCATTGCAGTTTATGAAATAAAGTCGCTATTATATAATATATTAATCAGAGTCACGGGTTTATAAAAAAATTATTGTATCAGATTATCCAATGGAGCAATATGTAGAAGATTTTATGAAATGCAATACTGCAAAACGTTAAACTAATAGTCTTCTTTCAAACTTCGTCTAAATTCAACCTGTTCTATACCGGTAAGCTCCCTCGCATGTATACTCGCACGCAACTCGGAGATAAGCGCACAGCCCAGCGCTGTAAGTCTATCGGGCTTTCAGACGGCAAAAAGTGGAGGAAGCAGAGACGAGATTGGGAGTAGGAGAGAAAAGAAGCCCGGCTTTTAACAGTAAGACGATGGAGGCCGGGACCCGTCTGATAGGAGATTGACGCTCTAGCGTGTGAGAGACCGACGCGAGGGAAAAGAAAAGGGAAACAGGGCTTACTAAACGTGTGGCGAAAAGGGCGTTTTTCCTGCCGTTTTCAGATATTTAAATCCGCGCGAACGACTTCGGGGTTCCGCTCGCGGATCACCTCCCTACGATACGAAATCGCGAGAAGCTTCAGGCGTGGTGAATCCAGGCTCTCGTCTGGTTGGCTTAAATGAGAACGAAAAAGAAACGTGGCGCAAATGGTAGGAAGGAAATAAGGCGGTAGGAGAGATATAGGAAGAGTGCAGAGAGTGAGTTGTTCGAGCGTGACGTGTATTCTTGTCAGGGTGAGACCAAAAGACGTAGTGCACAGCAGACTTTACAGGTCGTTCGCCAGAGAGGAAAAAGAAGACAACGCGAGAGAGCAAGGAAAGAACGAAGGAGAGCGAAAGAGAAAGAGAGGATCCCCGGTAAGAGAAGTATGCACTCCTTAATAGTGTGGGTGTGTCGGTGCGGATAGAGGAGTAAGTTTTAAAAACATCCCGGCCGACGCGCCTCCGTGGTGCTGGTTTTATCGCTGCCTCCTGCCTCCTGCCTCATGGAGGACCCTTTTCTCTCTCTCTCTCTCTCTCTCTTCCTCTTCTCTCCCTGACTCCTCTCTTCCGTAAACTCCCATCCGGGCAAAGCCTTACCCGCCGTGGTACCGGAGCACTTGCCTACGTACGTACTGTCGGCTGTAAATCCACCGAAAAGCATCTGCGGGTATCAAGAAACAAGTCCGGGCCGCAAACGCGCGCGACGGGTGAGCTTTTAAACCTGCATGAGCACAGCGTGCAATTTCGTAACGATCTGTGCACGCAGGTGCTTCGGGTAGAACAACGAGAAAAAGTTACCTAAATGCACCCTCCGATGTGCGCTAGAGAGTGCTTAGAGCTTTTTTATCGAACGCGTTTGTCATTAATGTACGACGTAGTGAGAATACCGGAGGCGAATATTCATAAGAATATTCGCACGGTGAATAAAACTATAATGAAGCGGAGAGATTAATATTAACTCCAGAGTAGTTATTTAATGTTTTTCACGTAAATGATCATTTTTACACTCCAATTAAAATTATTGTTAATAACATCATATTATATATTGTTATTATTAATTATTTTCCGATTTATTAGTATTTGGGAACAATATGAATATAAATTTAATTATAATTTTCTGAAAACAATAAATAGAAGCTAAATAAATATTAAACAGAATAAATATAATACATTAAGCTCATATTATGACAATATTTAAAAAAAAAAATAAAGATTTTAATTAATATAACGCTTTTTTGCAAGTTTTCAAAGGAATTGTATATTTAAAGGTCTGTAAAGAATACTTATTAAAAATGAATGAGAAAATATATTAAATAATATCTATAGTATAAAACAATATTTAATTACAATTTGTATTTTTTTACCGTTGGGATGTAAAAATACCTCATGTGATTATTTCTTGTTGAGTTAACATTTAAATTATTATAAAATAATTATTAAAGAAAAAAAAATTTACTCAGCATTACTTTTAATTTATGTGAAACTATATTTGTCTATGTAACAATATTAACCATCCCCATAACGATAATTCATTATTGTATCGTGATCAATTAATAATAATAATAATAATAATTTATCAATTACTTGTCTCGATGAGCGTTTACTCGAACATACTCGAATACATCAGGGCATGTAACAAATTACGTGCAACAAACTGAAACTACTAGGCGGCGGAAGAAGGTGACTAAAAGACGTTTTTAGCGTAAGTTCGACGTGAAATTCTTCTCCTCTCCTTCGTGCTCTTGGCTCGTCTACTTCGACGTTTACCGCGTTCACGTCATTGCCTGCTGGTCTTTTTGCTCGAGATACTTTCCCTTTGACCGACAGGAGTAGATTGGATATTTTTCCTTGTGGCACACCTGGTTTTTCCATCCAGCAAGGCGGACCAACGCGAGACGCGTATCACATTTGAGGCTCGCGCCTTGCCTAACGCAATATGTGTGCGTTCTTGCACACGCAGGACGCTTGAATCTGGTGAACGAATCGCGGGCGGCGAAAGTGCCGATGCCGCCGTACATTTGCAACAGTGAAAGCGGTAGTCGGGGCGCGGCGCGAGAAACAAGTCGTCGCATCAACATCCTATTTCGTTTCCCATTACGTAAACGTCTGAAGCACGCGATTTATTTGTTTTATTTTCGTATGGAATGTTCTTTGGCAGGACCTCAAAGGCAAGCCGAGTCCGCCGCGCCGCGCCGCGCCGCGCCGCGCCGTCTCGCTCGTCGTCCTTTCCAGCTCTCTCTCCCTCCCACGTGGTGGTTGCCCTTGCCGCTCTCGCAGCCCTTGTAGACCGACGACTCCTCACATATGATTACCATCGACATGAAGCGAGCTAATATCCGAATTTTTGCGATTCTTTTTACGGGATATTGAAAGCCATTTTCCTCCTTCTTTTTGCCCTGTCTTCTTCCATTCCGCAACTCCGACTTCCCGACTCTATTGGAATACACCGTCTTGTCCCTTTATAGATTCAACGTAAAGATCAAGCTAAAAATAGCTAAATATATTGATCATGAATAAATAAGAATGCGGATTACTTCCACTTGCTTTAATTTCCCAAATTGAAGATGGAGATTTTACGATGCTGCTGCTTGATTAAATTGCAAGAGCCAAATATTGCAGTAGGGTGTATCCACCGGATGGTAATTGTACGATCAGTCATGCATTCTCTGCGGTATTGCTTGATACCGATGCATATAAATGCGATAATTTCTGCGATTTACGCAATTCCGCGGACATCTGTGCGAGTATAACATCGCTGTTTTAATATTAAATCGACACGATAATAACTTCAGCCATTCGAGGCAATTGATATTAATAAATGTCGTACACATTTATACGAGTAATATCATTTGCGTAATAAAATCGATTTTCGGCAGACATATACGCGCATTGAAAGCACAACCGATCGCTTAATGATTGA
>NW_017305997.1:1036807-1037738 GCF_001594115.1 Trachymyrmex septentrionalis | reverse complement strand
AAAAAAAAAAAAAAAAAAAAAAAAAAAAAAAAAATAGCAAACGATAAAGCGTACAAATCGAGCAATTATATTTCCAATCTATTAAAATTGCAAATCGAAACTGTGAAAAGCATGTAAAGCATAAAAGACATTGTGAAATGCGGCAACAAAACTGGGGTAATGAATATCCTTTGAATATAACGGCTTGTACGTAATAAAAGAATTTCTACGGCTATAAAGAACATACTTTCGTTGTTGATGAAATATTGCACAAGAACCAGGACGATTGTCGAGGTGTACGAGATGTACTTATGACACGGCGCGGCACACAGCCGGAACCGGGACAATCGTCAGATCTGCGATGAAATTTCACTTATACGTATTCGTATCCGTACTTGGCAGTTTCTCGAACGCGCGCACGGCGGCGAAGGAAAGAAGTTGTGCAAGGCAAAAGTTTTCTTCGCGATTACTCAACATCGTCGTAAAGAAACAATCGGCACTTCTGCCCTCGTGCTTCCTTGCTCCGCGGGGAATGCAATCTGCGCTGTTGCTCGGGTGCTTGCCCGCGGCGAAACAAAGCTATTTTTCCGCGGCTATGCCGTGCGCCGCCTCGGCCACGGCTGGGATAAAAAGAAATGTCATTAGCGTTCCCTTTTGTGGTTCGACCCGCGTGCGCGATAGACGGGAAAAATAGGTTAATAGAATCCTAATACGAGCGCGCGAGCGTTTTCTTCTCCTCTTCGGACAATCTCGAGCGAGAATGTAGCTTCACCACCTCCGTTTCACCTCGTAAGAGAAAAAGATGCAATTGATTCTTCCAAGCGGACGTATAATCGCATCAAAGTTTCCGTGCTTCGATCTCATGGAAAATTTTCTACAAGAAACGGGACAAAAATGAAAAGGCAGACCGGTTCATTCATACTATGCGCACGCTCGGTTCTCTTCTTCGAAG
>NW_017305997.1:1027871-1036707 GCF_001594115.1 Trachymyrmex septentrionalis | reverse complement strand
CATACCGGTTCATTCATACTATGCGCACGCTCGTTTCTCTTCTTCGAAGAATTGCGTTTCCTGCAAAGATATCGCTAGCTATGCGAAATGATCGTCCGAAATTATTGCGCTAAATCAATGGATGAGGTTTGTTCTTTGTTGTTTTGTTTTAATTTAAAAGAAATTTTTTTTACTTCAATTAGAGAATAGTAACTGCAGTAATTTTTTTAAACAATAAGATTGATATTACTGTTGCTGTATCGAGTGACGCTCGGTCGAATGTCAAAAGATCAAACGTATTTGATTTGACTCTTTGAGTTCAAAACAGCGCGACGCGTCGAGTATTCTGTGTGACCAGATTTAACTAACAGTAGCAAACGTTGTAGTCGGAATTCTTTTTCGTGTTCCACTTAAAATACTAAACGTTTCCGTAACAGCTGAAATGAGACTTACGGAAATATTTGTGTTTTTCTCATCACAGTATTATTTCCATAATGTTATTTTTTTTATAGATAAATTAGAGAATTAGAAAAAAGTGCATGTATCGTTCTGTTACTTTAAAAGTGACACAACTAAAAAAAAATGTAATTTTTGAGTTATTACCATGAATGAGTTTCAGAGTAAAGATTACTCCAGCAATCATCAAAAGTAAACTAACTTCACAGTTTGTTTGCTAAATAACATTTAATTGTGTTATTTTCAAGATTTTAAAGGGGTTATAATATCTTTTACAAGAGTGATACATTTTGACTTGTGTCGTTTTTGTAAAAAGAGAAGTCTTCTACAAAAAACATTTATAGGTTTTCTACAATAAGCCATTACCTAAGCTTGAAGTCTTAAGCCGTAAGAAATTTACCAATCACAGTCAAATGTGCGAGGAATAATCGACTATGATTGGTCAATTTCTTATGCGTTAAGGCTTACAATTTAGGTAATGAATAGAAGAAAGTATTAAAATTAAGACGGTTTTGGCGATCAAAGTTTGAAGAAAAAAATTGCTTTATTTTGAATTTAATTATTTTAATTAATGGAGGTAAATAAAAATTGTTGATGATATTTCGAGTTATGTCACTTTTGAGAATTACTCTAAATTTGTTATAATTTTGCAAGATATAATCAAAATGACAACAGAAAGAGTTTTTTAAAGAAACGAAAATAACAAAAAAAAATGTCATTCAGGCCCGATTGCACCAACGTTACTTTGACTTTAAACGAAGCTTAAAAATCTGTTTTTCTTTAAAGCCGATAGAGAGACAGAAAGAGAGTTTTAAGCCTCATTTAAAATTAAAGTAACGTTGATGCAAACAAGCCTTAATCATGTTTCTGAGAATGTATTCTTTTTACCGATATTATTTTATTAATCAGTAATTTTCTGAAAAACTTACTTTTTAAACTAACTTTTTAAATTGTATCACTTTTGAAGTAAAGGAACGATACATGTATATTGTAGAATACAACAAATGCGTATCTGTAACCAAAACGAATGTTTTACACATATATGCATCTACAGTATTCAAAGGGTTGAACACAACGATCATTTGATTTGTAGAACTAGTTACGCACAAGAAGGAAGACGATCACATCAAGTTGGAACAGAGTAACACGAAAGAAGATAAAACTCGATAGGAAGAAAGAGGCAAAGGGCAGAGAGGAGAGGATTCTCCGGAAACTTAACGACTGCGAAGTCAGACACCAGGGCCGCGTTATTTCCAGGCTGACGATGCCTTTTGATCTTCCAAAGTCTAGACTTCCTTCAGTCTTCCATCCTATGCTCGGCAGTCGTGCTCACTAGGAAGTAAACGCTTCGGGACCGACTTATCGAAACTTTACGGAACTACGCCGATATCCGATTCCCCTCTGCCACCGTCATCTCTCTTTCTCTCGCACCTTCCTTTCTCTTCCCAATCTGCTCTCCGCCACGACAACGAACCCTCGTCACTATCTATTCTACAAAGACTTTTTTTCCTTCTTGGGCCCCGCCGATAAATCGTATCCTGGTAGCCGTATTTTCCCAAAGCGTTTTTCTTCTTTATCGCTCTCGCTTTTTTACATTGTCGGTTTGTACTTTAATGACTTATTCTTTTATTTCTGAACCGTGCACTTTAATTGTATTGAGTATTGTGGTTCAGAATTCACATTACACAATAATATTAATAGATCTTTAAAGCAAAATATTTTTTCTCGCGCTGATAAATGAAAAAAAAAAAAATTATTTTCGATGAATGCCCATCGTACTACAAATAAATCAACGTTATTTCTTGATCTTTTGACTGATAATTACTGTACATCTATCGTCCATTCAGAAATCGGGACGTACCGTGTTCTCCAAATCTCATCCATATTCCTCGTGGCCGACCTCGCAATTTCGATTGCGACTGACTCGTATAAGCCGCACCGCTGTACACAAAGTGTTCCATTGAACGAGGCTAATAAAACCGGGCCTCGAAATGGAAAGAGCTGTTGAAAGAAGCCGAATCAGGTCGCGCAGATCCCTCAAGCGATCTAAATTGAAATCGGAGTTCCGCGATCGCAGACGAATGCGAATTTTGGATCACAGCCCTCGCGCGCAACCCTCGCTCGCCCTTCTGAGACGGCGTGTCGGCAGTCATGCCACCCCTTTTTCTCTTTCTGCTTTCATTTCTCCTTTTCCTTCTCTTAGTCATCGATTGCCGCCATCGTCGTTGTCGTCGTCGTCGTCGTCGTCGTCGTCGAGCAACCTTCTGCTCGCCATACAACCCGCCTCACTACTTACGATCGGTTCCAGTGAATTAAGCCGGGGGAAGTCAATTGGAAAAGTTTTTATTGGCTCACGTTTAGGAATTCCAAGATGCCCGTATCGTTCGATTTGTAGACGACGCCACAGCTACGCGGCTATTTCGGCGCGGATGAAATCGTGCGAGACAGGCGAGCTGACGCTTTCCCGAATCGGAGACCTTTCTCGTTCGATTTCATCGGTGGCGCGTGGTATCACCCCTTCGTGATTCCTCGTTCTCCTTCCTGTGTTTACGATTAGCATTTTGCTTGACTGGGGGATGTGAATCTTTCGAAGTTACGCGGGTCTTCCCGTTCATTCGCTCGATTGGCTATCAATTTCGCCGTACATCAAACATCCGCGAAGTAATATTGAATCGCATAGCTTCTCATGAGATTATACACGTGAAATCCAGATCAAATTAACGACATTGCTTTTACCAATAATATATAGATGTAGATTTGCCCAATAATATTAGAATATATTTAATGCTGTATTGCAAGTGGTTTTTAACAAAATAAAAAAAATATAAAAAATTACAAATTTTCTACACATATAATATATTTGTGTGAAAGTAATACAATAATTTTGAATATGGTTCAAAATTGTCGTCATTGTAATAAGAAGTGCATATTTTAAATAAATAATTATAATGAAATGAGAACATTTTTATTTAAATTATAAAATTGCATTATTGAATATATATATTAAATATTGAGTTTGTTAAATTGTTTCTTATTATATAAATTTATTTTTTTACAGAAATTATTCAATTTTAGTCACTTTTTTCAGAAATAATCTATTCTTAAAAAAGCTTATTATTAGATTACAGAATTAGATACCAAATTGATTTCAACTAGATACCAAATTTCTTCTACTTTTAGACATTTCAGTTCTTGCAGTAGCAGTAATCCGAATTTATCGAGATTCTGATAGTTTCTGTCAACCACTTGACTACTGTAAAACTTTAGTTTTATTTCAATAAAATTCATTATATAAAACCTGTCGTTTTGTATAGTTCACACGTTCAACATCAAAATTAGTATGTAACGAATCACGCGTGCAAATAACGACCTCGTCTATATACGAAACTCGTTACGTGCGGAAAACAAATACAGCACGGTCCGCCACGCCGGATACCTCAGAAAAATGGCCAGAAAATGGTTCGCTGTTCGCACCCGGGTATTTTCCCCGGGCGTATAAAAATATGCGCTCGTCCCTCGCCAACTTCTCCCCGCACCTGTTTATTTTAACACTGCGCGCATTTATTCTCACCGAGGAATTTCAAATTTTAGTTTTCACATCGGTCGATTCGAGGACAAGAGTACACTGTCGAATGCATTTTAGATTTTTATAAAAAGAGCTTTGAAAGTGAATGAATGAATACGAACGGTGCTATTTTTGCATTAAGTCGACAGAATAGCTGATGATAGTTCTCAAATTAGTTCCGTACCTTTTTGCTGACGGAAATTAATATATCACAGATGAGTGTCAAAAGTGTCAACTCAAACCCAGTGATCATATTAATGTTTCTATTAATTAGGATAAATTTTAAAAAATATATCAGAAATAACCATATCAGAAATGTAAGGAATATTTGATACTTAAAAATACAACATGTTCGTGTATCATTTCACTTCGTAGCATTCGTTGCTTAGTCAAAATTTATAATTTATATATCTCGAATAAGAAAAAGAATCTTATTTTCAGTCAAAACAGATTTTGATGCTTAATAATATTCATATACAAATTTACAAATACATTTTTCTCTATATAAAAACTGCGCACCAATTCGATTTATCGAATTAAATTTTGAAATTAAATTTACGATCAATGTAATTTGTGATATTATTTCTAGCTTCAGTGTTTGTGCAATTTATAAACTATTTATTGGTCCAATTTCCACTTATAATTATACATTTTGTTTGGTCATTAGAAAAATAGATTGCGATACTATAGAAGCAATGTCTCACTCGAGTTTCTCGTTTTGTTTACGTCACAACTGGTCTCTATTTTTCTTGGCAATCGCGTTCGCACCAACAATAGTAAGCGAACTAACAATAAATAATCCTTTTTCTTATTACTTCCAAATTTTCAGTATCTCCGTCTTGTTACGGTCTTACGACTTTAGGCAATTTAGTACATATTACTATTGATAGATAATTTTACTTCAAAAAGAGTACATTCTTAAAAGAGTGTCGCAAATGTAGATGACTTGGGATAGCATGTACTTTTGTTAAATTTAATTGTGTCACTCATCTGTGAGTCATTAAAGAAAATTTAAAACTTGAACTTCCTTTAGAGACTCGTGAATAGATATCATGATTAAATTTACCAAAAATACATGCTGTCCAAAATTACTTGCACTGTCCCAAGTCACCTAACAATAAGTAGAATCGATATAAAAAATTTAATCGATATAATCACAATCTACTGATTCATCTATTATTATATATTTTCAATCAGAAATATTTCTCAATGTTGTGCATTCTGCTTATCACTTACCGCTCAACTCAGACTATAGCGTGTATTCTTAAGTCGTTCAAATCAGCACATGACCCGTTGAATATCCTATAAAAGATCGGACCTGAAAGCTAGAACAAATCAATCATTAAAAAGGAAGCAACGAAGCAAAAGATATACGAGCGGCAATCGCACGAGAATCATCCGTTTCAATTCCATTAATGTCGTTTTGTACATCGGCAGTCGACTGTGCGAGTAAGCATGGTTAAATTTGGCACGCTCTATGGTATTATTAAATTATTCTGCCGTTCACGATTATATACGGAGTAGTTGCCATTTTGTCCCACCGGACACGAAAAATCGATTACTCGTGGCTGCCATTTCGTCGCCAATCGCGCGCGAATCATTCGCTCGTGCCTTGCGAGCAGGTAAATCGCGCCCGTTGTTGCCGTCGCCGTCGTCGTCGCGCCCGTCGATTCTCGCGAAAATAAATTTTGCAAAATGCTCGCGCGCGCTACCGTTTAAACGCCGGGAATTTTGGGAATACTTTACGGCCCGCGTGCGATCCGATATTTGTGAAATACGAGCGATACGGGACTGGGAGCGTAGGGGATTAAAAAAATGCGCAAGAATGATCGTGACGGTCGACTGAGCTTGATGTGTTGCAAGCAATGTGAATGAATCGCAAAACGCGAGATAATCGGTGCCTCGCAATTCGAAAGTACCACGTGCGTGTAAAAGGACGATGGAATAAATTGTCGATAATTTTGGAAATTTTTCCAACAGAAATAATCGGGCAAAGGTAACAATCAGAGCTAATTGCGAGAGAGAGAGCCGCGCGCCAAAACGGCTTTATATCAATATGCATTTATCGCACGAACGACAGCGCTGATTTATGCACAGAGGCAAACAGCTTCAAAAAAGGGCGACCTGCGCGCGAAACGTTCGTATAAAATTGATCGGCGAGAAGCGTGCGCGCCGGGTCTGGCCGGCTGATTGTAAATTGTAAGCAATTTCGTAATTGCGTGGACAAAGCAATTAAGCCATTTGACCGACCGTGTATGAGGCGAGGCGCTCCGTGACAAATACATTGGCTGACGTTATAACCGCGCAAACAGAGAGCGATAATGCAATTTGGATAATACACGACGGCCACGCGCGTGCACCAGGTGTAACGCGGGGATGAGCGTAAACACGCGCGAACCGCGCAACAAAGTTGGATCACTTGATGAAAATCGACGGCTGCAAAAGGCCAAATGTTATTCCACCGACGTGCTCGCGTACAAGCACCCCGACCTCCGCAAAACGTAAAACTGAAAATCCACCGCGACGTGACTGCAACGTTTTTCGTACAGCCGCGAGTGTGCGCTCGTATTTTTATTGCGACGTGAGCGCATTGTGCACGACCGATTTGCAACGGCGAGCGCATCTCCGCGTGCATACATATTTTTATATTTTTACCAATTTATTATGCCCCCCCCCTCCCTCCCCCTGCTTGCAGGACAACGAGAGAGAGTAACGATATGAACATCGACGAGAACAACGTTCCATTAATAAATTATTTGAGAACGTTACACCATTGCGAATACACGCGCGTGAAAAACTCCATTCCGCTCTTAATCGCGCGGAACGACTAATTTTATTCACCGAGCGCGAAATTTCACCCCCCAAACCACCACCATCCGCCTTAAGCATTCCCGCCGTTATGGAACGCGCGATTATCTCGGGACTTCGAAGCTCGTCATTCTCGTTTCTACTAAATTCCATCGTCGAACCCGAGAGGATAGAATGAAGGGGCGAAGAAGCGTGGAACAGAGGAATAATAACGTGGTACCTAGCTGTTTCTTAATTTCGCCGAATGCCAAGTTTCTCGTTCTTCATTTTCGTAAAGCGAAGACTACGCCGCGAGCGCGCGCCGCTCGTCGGGATTCCACGGCGTCGTCAGGTTGGAATTTTTTTTCGTCGAATCCGGACAATCCCAGCGTTTTACCAGCCGGTATAAAACTCCGCGAAATGATCCATAAAATTGAACATTTCCCCCAATATAAGTGCACGTATTCAGGTGCGGTCGCATTCAGCCGGATCCACGCGTGCTTTCACCGACGACGGCGCGGAGATGGCGAAACGGACAACGGTAGGCAAACGGACAGAGGCAGAAATCTCTTCAAGTAAGAAATTGGACACCATATGTTTGATCCGCCATATTTTTCAGGACTTATTTACAATAGAATGAGATCTCAATCTATCTTATGCATCTATCTCGTTCTATTTTAAACAGGTCCTGAAAAATATGGACCAAGAAGTCTAAACGATGTCCAATCTCTTACTTGAACATCTCTGGTATACGGGACTTTAGCGGATAAAAAGAGGGGAAAAAATGCGTGCAGGAGGCGACAAGGGGGTGCTCTCGGCGGAGACAACGCGCATCGAGCGGCGTATATACGATCCCGGGGAACAATTTTAACGCAAATGAGAAATTCTCTCTCTCGCCATACGATAAACAATCGAGATAAAGGATTTATGGTCGCACGGGAAACAGCTGCCATAAAAGTCTCGGGCTGTTTCCAATCTGTCAACTCTCGGTGCCACAAAGTCGGAGCGAGACAGAGGGCCGGGGGTCGCCTCTCGCCACCCTCTTCCCACCGCTGCTGGGGCTCGTCGTTTTCGCCTATCGCAGATATCGACGACGGCGATGGACTGTATCTGCGTACACGTACGTTACATTTACTCGCGTTGTTCGCTAGCAATCACGGTATTGGATGTTTTCCGCGCCGGGACCCGCTGTTGTTACGCCCGCAAAAAATGTTGCGTACCAATCGTACACTGTTATCTTTCTCATCTTTAAGATCATCAAATCTATTTGATTTTTGCAATTACACATATGCATTGGGAATAAATACTATTTTATAATATAGTAGAATAGAATATGAAATACAGTATTATATAATGGAATATAAAATTAATACACTGTGCGTGTTCCTATAATGCATATTGTAATATGATCTTACATTCTAAAAAATATAAATAAGAATTTATTACCATGCGGTGTTTGCATAATAAATGTCTATATATTATACAGTTGATACTAACTTCAACTTGATGTGGATTTAACACCAAGGGTTTTAAATATTTTAATCCATAACACTAAAAAAGAGAAGTGTTTAATTTTAAGATGTTTTATTTTTGTCTCCATTTTTTAAATACTTAAAGATATTTTAAACTTTTTTCAATAAACAAGACACTACGTGTTTGTATTTAAAATACTATGAGCGATATTCATAATCCGTTCTTATTTTAAGACCGTCTTAAGTAATGTCTTAAGATGCTAATGCGGCTCTCTGATTGGTTCATAACATCTTAAGACTATACTTAAATATAAGATCCGACTATAATTACTGATCTATTTCACTTACTGAAAAAGTTTAAAAAAAAAATGGAGATGAGAAAATATTTTAATATCTTAAAAATAAAACATATCTTTTACACGCTATTCATTCAAATTCTGCATGTTAAGCATTAACCAATTTTTTTCAATACCCACAAGTTGGAAATTTTACTGGAGCGAATTCGCACCCAGGCATCACTTATGGGTTAAATTTAGACCATAAGCATGACGTAAACACTAGAGATTTTAAATCTATG
>NW_017305997.1:1024057-1027771 GCF_001594115.1 Trachymyrmex septentrionalis | reverse complement strand
TTAAATTTAGACCATAAGCATGACGTAAACACTAGAGATTTTAAATCTCTCTCTCTATGGTGTTAATGTTAATTTATCAACACGATGAAAATGATATAAAACGCATAACGAATAAGAATTATACGACATCAACATGAAGTGGATTTAACATCGTGGGTTTATAGCATGATGATGTATTTATATTAACTTCATTATGATAATAGTTGTATTAACACTGTATGTGGTATCGAATTCACACTTATATTTTCTAGATTCATATTCATATTTGTAAATTGATCCACGATTGATCTTCATTTCAGGTTAGCTAAGTTTGAACTAAAGATTGAATCAGACTTATTAAATTGTGGTTAGGAGCGTTTTACAAATGAAAGACTAATTAAATAATTCAAACCTAGCCCAAATGGGATCTCAAGTTGAATCACGACTATGAACACGATCCTTAGAGTGTATCTATTAAAAATCCTAGTCCTAATCATTAAAATTATTTTATTTTATTATACTTCCATCGTTAATACGCGGTAAGATTGGATGTGTCTTAATTCGTCTCGTGTAAATTCAAGATTTCCGAATCTCACTCGTACTGGATTCGTACGTGTGACATCCTCCTTAGGAACATGTCGTCTTTAATATTTAGGTCGGAGCATTTACAATACCGCAATACTGGAAATTATTATTATATTTCCAGAGTGCAGAGTATAATAATAATTTCCAGTACTAAGGTATTGTATAAACGCTCCGCGCCCAAAATATTAAGGATGACATCTTGCGCTTTCGAGGAGGATGTCACACGCATACGGGCGGAATCAAGCACGGGTAAGATTTGGAACTCTGTCGAATTCCCACGGGACGAATTAAGGTATGCGGCCTTCCCGCGCGTATTAACGGGCGGAACTATGGTGTGCGCGTTAATGGACGTTTAAATTATGCATTCGCGCCTCGCGCTCTCCCGGCCCGCGTCAGTCGTCTAATTAGTTATTTATACATTCCAAGCGGGCGTGAGTTAGTGTCAATGATTAAGAAGGTACCGAGCGAAAAGCGGAAGTTTCGCGCCGAGTATTTAACTTTAGGCGAGAGTGAATTGTACCGGGGAAACGAATGACGTAACGCGAGGAGGTACGAACGAGGAACGAGAAAGAAATCGGGAGTGCGCAAGCAGCGCAGGAAGAAACAGAAGTTCCGTAGCAATGTTGTACACGGAGTATCCAGCGGGGAATAGTTTTTCGCGTTTATGCCAATTTAAAGGATCCTCCCTCAAGACTAGCCTCCCGCGAGGATTGAAGACAGTAGAGGCAGAGTCTGAAAATTTCAACTCTGTCTCCTGTCGCCGACTTGAGACTTTATAATGTTGGTTTAATTGTATCTCGCTGACAGATTGTTGGATAATTAGTACTTGTCGTTTGATGGCGAGAGACTCTTTAAAATGTGATTATCGCGCTTGCGTGACACCAGGGATAAAGGGTCGCTTCGATTTCGGATGCTCGTAATTGAGTTGCGATGCACGAGATGTACCTCTCGAGGCAGCACGGTAAATGCGCAAAAATGTATAAAGTACTTTATGCATCGATGCCCATCCATTCTAGAGAAGCGAAATTGAAATTGCGCGAATATAAGTGCTTTATGATGCGTGCTGTACCTTTAGTTTTCCACGTTACGATAGTTCAATGAACTAAAATTACACATTATGGCGCATTACTTCTTCTCTCGCTGTAAACGGCGACATTATGAGATTGATGGAGAGGAACAATCATGGATAGTACTTTAGCTAAGGTTAAAGTCCGTAGTTCTACGATAATTTTCATCTTCTTATAATTTTAAAATTATTTCCATTTTATCTTTATTTATGCAGAATGCCTTTTATGTAAAAAAAACGGACAAATATTTTGCAAGCAGTAATCTGTTTCAGATTTAACGAAAAATATTGTATATGAGCAACAGGTTTTTATAATAGTAAAGAGTTATAAATATTCTAGTATTTTTTAATCAACGTAACCTAAGATAATTTCTATTTTATCCTTATTCACATAGAATTTCAGAAAATCACATATTTTATGATAAAAAAAAAACTCACAAATATTTTACAAGCAATGATCTATCTCAGATTTAACGAAAAATAATATATATGAGCAACAGGTTTTACATAATGAAGGTTATAAATATTTTTGGATTAATGTCAAAATCTTTGCATACTATATATTTAATTTTTAAACCACAATTTTCCTACGGATCTGTACATGCCGATGAATCTTCCACTCACAAGATTGTGCAGATGAAGCGACCCATCTATCGCAATGGTTTCATTTCGCCGTCACGGGGAAAGAAAAAATATGAGAGGAAAATAAGTTCATCACGTGTGTAACCGCAGTTTCGCCGAGATCATGAACCGCAGACAGGAGTCAGTCTCATTATTAAAAGGTAAGGTAGCGAGAGGGACTCGAAGGAAAATAGAAAAGCGCGAGATCCTTTTGGGTACCTATTTGACATGCCTCTCTCGTCTACTCACCCCGTCTTATTTTTTCCTATCCCTATTTCTCTTCCTCGACTACTTCTCGTCCCACTGCTTCAGTGCTTCCCTCCACCTCCGCTGTGCTCCTCACCTAGTGCTCCATCTCGTTTTTCTCGTCGGATCCCGCAAAGTGCGGTGTTCCGTCCTCCTAGCGGTCCTTCCGCCCTTCCGTATCCGGTCTGAGGGGCTGAAACCGGCAAAATTAAGAAACCGCATCACGCAGCAGCACCCATTACCGCGAGGTAAACATACGACTCGCGTACACGCGCGGAATATCACGCAGGCGATTTAAAAAAAAAAGAAGTAGCAATCACATTGGTTGCCTCATGAAGGAGCAATGGCTTTAATCCTCTAATCGGATTCTCTCGTAAATCGTGCCTCTTTTTTTCCACGTTCTTTCAATGTTGCGGCGTCATGTCTTGATCGAATTACCAAGCAGCCGATAGTTTTTGTAGTTTTCTCTCAATAAAAAGAAGAAGAAAAAATGACAACAATGACGAGAAAAGCGAAAGAAATTATAGAGCTTAAACATATTTTATGATGGGCATTTAAAAAATATACATATATGTGTATAATATACATATGTCCAATTTCAGTCGTAAGTTAAATGATAATCATATATATAATAACTAAATCTATTATTTTTTTCCCTTTTACTAATAATGTTGTATTGCTAGCCATTCTATTGTACATGGACATAAATAATTGCAAAGTTATGTGAAAAAATAAATTAATATCCGGTTGCACTAAAATAAATTATAATACTTTAATCTCAATTCGTCTTACTCTTCGTTTTTTCTAATTTTTAATATATACCGGCCTTAAGTTCGAAAATTCGTAAATCGAAGTACTTGTAAGTAAAGGGACGCATATACATATATTGTACGGTATATAATACTTTATATTACTGTGTATACATTATTTTATTACTTTATTGAAATATGAAAAATTGAATAGACGCGTATGATAATATAATATTTAAATTTTCGCTTAAAAATATATGTCTCAAATTATACTGTAGCGTTTAGTCTCTTGTATTAATACGTAACTTACTTTTTCCAGTATTTCATTTGCATATAGCAATATTAATTAAGGATATTGTCCGATTAGAGAATATTGATCATTTCTATTCAAATATTGTTGTATACTTCGCACAAGCATAAAGCCAAACGATGTGTGGTATGTGTACTCTATAATCTGAAATCTGAATA
>NW_017305997.1:1018829-1023957 GCF_001594115.1 Trachymyrmex septentrionalis | reverse complement strand
ATATTCCAGTAGCGTAAAATATGAGCTTTGATATATTGTACATAGAGAGATACGTGTGTCTATATTTGTAAATCAAATATAGTGTCATCTCAAATAACTTGTCTCATTGCAATTCTCTTATTAAAATAAATCATATTTTTAATATTATAATAAATCATATTTTTAATTAAAAAATATTGCAAAAATTAATAAAAAGTTTATGGCACTTAATTAATTAACTTCAGCATATAAACGTGATAGGTATATTGCCCTGCTATGATGCAATAATATGGCTTGTAGGTCAGACTTCATTTCTTTACGAACAAGAACAAGTAGAACATTGCTTTTTGAAATAAAGTTCTCAGAAAGTTAAAATTCGTACTATATATATAAATACTTATTTAATTCCTACGCGCTTTCATTGCGAGCTGATCGTTAAATTCTTGTCATGGAACTTTGTAATTACTTGGGAAAACTTCTTGCTCGAACCGTGCAGATTCTCCTCTCTCCCACTATACGCCATTTTTAAAGGTTTTCATTTTCATAACTATATTAATAGTTTCCATGGAAATATGTATTCTTTAATAATATTATCTTATATTTTTTTAAATACAAGTAGAATATTATTACATTGCTTACTCACGTGATATATTGTAGTTGCTTATTGTTTTATTAGAGCATAAATGATTTCAACTACATAACTCTGTTTCATTATTATTATTAATGATTATTATATTTCTTTTAACTCTGGACTGCCACTTAAATATTACGCTTCCTGCATCTTTATTGCCGAAAATGTCACCGCTCTTGAGCAAAAGATTAACTGTCGTTCGTATCCCCGTAGTACGTACTAGTCCTGTCGTGCCTCTCTTCTGTCTCTTTCCCTCCTCTTTATCTTTCTCTCGTCTTCTCGCTCTTTGTGTCATCAAATCTCAGAACGGTTGCATTAGTTTCACAAACATTTGCCGACTGCGCCTCCCCAAGAGGGAGAAGAACGGTGGTAGGAGGGGACAGAGACACGGGAAAGTGCAATATTGAATTCCCGCAAGGCCCGCGGGGTCACCGTCCTCCTGACAAATCTACGTCGCCGGGATCAGAGAGGTCCATGTCGTCTATATAAATTTAATAACACGAAATGACGTGACCTCCGGGAGACCTCGATCTCTTGCTCGGCACGCACCAAGAACGCATCAATACTGCAAAACCGTTGCATCCACATCCTCCTCCACGTGTCATTCGCGACGCTTCCGCGCATCGAAAATGCCGCTCGTAAAACTGATTTAAGGTATATGATTTAAGATATATGACGGTCGGAGGAGAAGAAAAAAATTGGCTCTCCGGTCGCGGTGCGGTGTGTTTAATGGAAATGGAGGCTCTCGGGAAAGTATCTGAACGTACCGGATACGCGGTATATATATATGGGCTTCTGCATTGTTAGGGAGGGAGAAGTTAATAAATGTTGTACGCTTCGCCGGCCTTTTTGCCAATGACTACAATGAGCAAATGCTGGTGCTGTGCGTTTAAAAAGCGAGACTCTCTCTCTCTCTCTCTCTCTCTCTCTCTCTCTCGATGCATTCGGGTATGGTGATAAAAATCTGCCGCCTGATATAGTTTCGTGCTTCGCCGATCGTCGACCCGGTGTGCTTTTAGAGTGTTTCTCTTTTTTTGTTAAAAGTTCGCGTGCTCACAGGATCCGGCGAAATAGCACTTTCGAGCATGTATACTATGTGTCGCGCGTTAAAGCTTTAGACCAGCAAAATGACCGCACCCTGTGTTCCCTTTCTCTGTCTCTCTCTTTTTCTCTCCCTTAGTCTCTTTTAATAATTCGAAGCGTTATCATTCGGTGATAATAACGCGCAAAATAAGAAGCCAGCTCTGATTTCTTACTTGAATTCGCGCGATCGCGCGTTCCTCTCTCTTCGTTTGAAATCGATTTCCTATAATAAATACCTCCACTCGACCCGGGTTGGTACTCGAGATCGTCCACGGTACGATGTAATTTCTCACCGCCGTCCAGCCGCTATGGATTATTTTATGCAAATGCAGAATTGAAAGTGCTCGGCGCGCCGCGTCCCTCCGTGCCTTTCCGTTGGTCCGGCCTTTATTAATTCTTCAGATAACGCGACCGAGCGGAAGAGAGAGGAAATTGATGAGTGGATAGTAATCTAATTTGCCGTAGAATGTCTGGCGGCGCGATTATGCGCAGCGTCTTTTTAATAAATTTACATAGAAACAAGTAATATAAGACGAATCCGCGCAGACTTTAATCATAATAATCACGGCAATGGCGATGTAACTCACGGTCTGTACAAAATGTTCCAAGAGCACCAGATGCTTCTTGTTGTACAATGATCAATTGGAAATTAATTGTTTTTCTTAGCGAAATTTTGCGAAAAGTCATTGCCTTTTTCGTTGTACATTTTTAATTTTATATACGACACATCATCCATCGCGTCCCTCTGGACCCATTATATTTATGATCCCGCCGAGATACACACTGCCATATGCGCACCGCCGCGCCGCACCATATTGAATTTGAGAGTGCGCGCCGTCGGATTGGATTCCGAAGTTCTAAAAGGGCGGCGTGGAAAAAGGGCGCAATGCAAATTTTATTTTCCTTCGCGATTTGCATACGCGTGAGCGACGATAAAATTTCATCCGTTTACATAATAGCGTGTCGTGCGGCCGCGTAAATATTGGAGCGGCCCGTGACTTATCCTCCCGAGATTGTTATTTTTCTTTGGTACCTACGACGATTGCCGGTCTAATATTAATTAAAATATCGAAAGTGGTAAAAATATTCTACTTAATCTTTAGAGAACCAGCTGGCAGTCTACTTTTTAAATTTTATAGCTTTTTTTTCGAGTATATTATAATTTATTATATTCTTTGCTCTGACAGAAATATTACTCGTACATTATTTCAGACATCACTATAGTGGCTCCTCGTTCTATAAAGATTAACTTGAAATATTAAAGATGCTTAAGCGAAAATAAGTTATTATTAGGGCCACTAAATTGGAAATCAGGAAAATTAGAGAAAAGTCAGAGAATTTTATGGAAAATTAAAATTCTTGGTTTTAAAGAAGTTTAATATGCTTAGGTACATCAACCATCCTACAAAGCTTTGGAATATTATTGATTAAATGCAAACATCAGAAACATTAATAATAATTTACATTGTTATGTTAAATTGCTCTCTCAACAAAATTTTTGAAAAAAAATTTCAAAATATTATTACAAGCATGAGGAAAAATCATGAAATTTTGTTTGGAAATCAGGATAAAAATGATAGAACGCTACTCGCTTGCTTGTAACATAAAAAAAAGGACGTTAGTCCTTTAGCTGTTTCTTTTACACAGGAAAAAATGTTTGGTTAAATTAACTAGAATTCTGGTAGAAAATAAACGATCCAGAATTCTAGTTGGATCCATAAGCTTTTTGGTTAAATCTATTAAAATTTTAGTTGAAATAACCAACATTTAGTAAATTTAATCAAAAATCTAGTAGACTTAATCAAAATTCTGAATTTTTCATTTTCACAACAGAATTCACAACAGTTGATTCAACCAAATGTATCTACGGAAATAAAATTGAAAATTGCCTTTAATCTATTGTATTATTTTTTGTATTAGTTTCTCCGCTTTTCCTCAACAGTATCACCTTACGAACAAATCTCGCTCTTAAATTTTTTTGTATTCTTACTTTCCGACAGTAACATTGCCGTCTGCAGGAACAACAGGCGCGTGGTGACTTCACGCACGTGCGGACGAACTTCCCGGGCGTCTCCCTTCCAGAACCAGAACGAAGCAATGTAAGGGCGCAACGAGTCGACTGGCTGTAGGAGAGCGGCAGGGGGATGCGAAGGGAGAAAATAAGAAGAGGCGACGGGGACGGCACGTTGCGTCCTCTTGAAACACGAGAACAAGCGGGTGTAACGCGCGATAACACCGCACGTACAATGTGCCGGGTGATGCCACGCCGACGTGGCGTCTAGGGAGATTGCCGGGCCAATAATGCATTTCTCGCCCGGAAAAATCCAACAAAGAGTACGTTCGGCCCAGAGATTTAGTCATTTAAAATGCATAGAGTTCATAACTTATTCCCGGCCGACTGCCGCGCCGACCTACCCCCTACCCTCCCATCGCGCGTCGCTCTACCCTCATCGACACAACGTGTTTTCATGTGCTCGTGATTCTCGCGTTTTCTTCGTCACCGCGCCTTCGTCTCCTCCACCCGATCCGGCATCCGCGCGAAAGCGCTGAAAATAAAATCGCGATGGAAAAATTCTGGGATGCTCTTACGGCGGGTGTGAGGTTTTGTACCGATGAGATTTGTGCCGCGCGAATTCTCGTTAGCGGTACATCGGCTTTCCATTTCGACCGCGAATTCTGAAAATAACAGCGGTTGAACGTATCTCGCAGCATCGGTACATGGCGACTCGAATTTCGCGAGGCGAGTCACGCAGTAGGGTTGCGCGGCATATTCCTTTTGTCTCGCTCTTTTTCCTCCCCGTCCCCCCTTTTGCGCGAACCCGAGGTCGCGTTGGTGTTTAACGACCGTGTTACAACCGGTAAGGTAGTCGCGACGAATGCAAAACCTCGGGCAGTAACGAGGGAAACGCGAGAAACTATAAAAACCAGTTAAAACGCCGAGGTGAGCGAAACTCGACGCGGAAACGCCAGTGAATTATTGCACTCCGCCGAGATTTTATATTTCTGTTACTCTCCCGCTTCGCGCCCCTCACATAATGGTTTAATTGGACTTGCACACACGTGTCTAACAATTAACCGCGTACGTGGAATGGGACGGAAGCTGCACGTTGCCGCTCGCGCTCCCTCGAGGCCGCGGCCGCGGCCGCCACCACGCAGCTAAATGTCACCATAAAGTCGAATTATTTTCAGATTAAGCCACTGAAAAAATATATTTTTCCCCAAGCGGAATAGCCGAATGGTCTACTGTTGGAGCGCTTTTCGTTCCGCTGCGGTTTCCCCGGTCAATGCGCGTTGTGTATCGTGTGCAGCCTCGCACTCGAAGCGGCGCTTAGCGTTTCGACTGGCTTCCGAAATCGATTTTGGATGCTCTATCTATCGGCGGCGTCGCAAACGCGAGTGATTTCAACCATACGAAATTTTCGTAACGTTGAGCTA
>NW_017305997.1:1013473-1018729 GCF_001594115.1 Trachymyrmex septentrionalis | reverse complement strand
GCGGCGTCGCAAACGCGAGTGATTTCAACCATACGAAATTTTCGTAACCTGTCGCATTTTTCCGTCGATAAATATTGAAACACATACGACTGTTTGTTTACGGTGTATTAATCGTGCCAGTATTTCGACACTACTGACAATGTCACCAAATAGACTCATTCAATTATAAATCTCTTTGTTAAAAATTTCAAACTATTCAATTTTCTTTATGTTACATCTACAAATGTGGATTATTCTTGTTAACCTTTCATCGGCAATGTTGAACTTTAAAGGCACTTCAATTTTGTCATTGTAAATTCTGATAGATTTTACGTCTGTAAAAAATATGCAAAATACAATTCAGCTTCTATGATATAATAAAACTCGTTATTAAAACTTTTACAAATATGTAAGAATTTTTCAAGATTTGTTTAAGTCCGGAATGCAATACCTGCACTAAAGTTTGAAGACTGCAGTTGTGGACAAAGGATAACAATTTCACATTGCTGACAGAGAGAAGATTAGTATTCATTCTTTTTTATATAAGTTATGACATTTTGGTTTCTTGAAATTAATTAGTGCCTTTTAATTAATATGAATTAAATGCAGTTGAAAGGGCGATTTTGCTAAATTTTTTAAAAATTTAGCTAGATACAAATCTGAAAATAAATTTCGTCGATCTATCAAAATAATTATGTAGAACGCTCAAGCTGATTACTTGAATGTCACAACTTTTTGCAGCATTGCTCATCACGCTTGAGTTTCCTTTAACACAATTATTTTGATGAGTCAACAAAATTATTTTTAGATCTATATCTCCTTAAATTTTTAGATGCTCCAGCAAAATCGTGCTTTCTATGTGGATTTTACAGCGTCAATAATTGTGTTAGAGATTTTGGAATCAGCTTCAGGGGATTAAATTGATCTTAGTATATTTACTCGTACATATTTACTCGTATATTAACACACCATAACCGTAGTGTAATCTGATACATTGTATCGCAGGATATAACATAAAACTGGCCAATCACAGTCATTCTATTCTTCAGAGAAATATTATAGCTATAATTGGCCAGTTTCATAATATCGATGTTGTAACTTTGGCGTAAATCGAGCCGTGTAAACGTAGCCATTATCGTAATCATCGCGACTTAATTACAATCTACAATTCCATTTTTATTTTATTCACATTTCCAATGGTTATCGTAATTTAATGTTACACACACATTATTCAGTTACAAAAATACTAAATTTCTGTAGAGCAATTATTTAAATGGAATCTTTCAATGCAATATTCAAGGCTACGTATAGAAGCATAAAAAGCAAGTTTCCCCAAACGACGCTGAATTAAAATTTTTCTCTCGTGTGCGCGACCAGAGAAATTACGTATTTTATAATTCCACGTAGCTTCGCATATGTCCAACACAAGTATTTTCTTCATTGTAATTTTTATTTCTTATCATTTCTTACACTCGTGTGGTTATCAAATGAAATAGTAATCGAAATTATAATCAATTATTGTAATTCAATAACAATTAATAATTTATAATACGTATGTGAAATTATTATGAATTCTTGCCATCTCTCTATTTGCGTATACGGAATACATTCTTCTTTGCTCGAATCTTTTGCGCCACAAATTTGAAAGCCACGAAATTTTCATTAAGACGAAGTTCGTGATTACGACGCGAATCATTCCTCAGGGACTTAATCCTCGAGAGATTGCTACCCCGTTATTCTATTCCTGCTCTGACCGTTTCTATCCTTGTCCTTCGCGATACAACCTGAGCGAGAACTCGTAAGCTGCCAGGCACTATACGATAGCGAGCATGGAGTTACCCAACGACGGGCAGAGTCGTGTCGACGGTAAAGCTCGAAGTAAACGTGGACGCGATGGCTTGCACCTATAAACTCGAGGAGCGCAAAAGGGCATGAGCCAACGTGAGCATGATGCGAATGCAACTGTACCTACAACAGCCGTGCTGCTGCGAGAGCATGCAACGCTGGCAAATGAACGATCGACCAGTGAAACAATGGCTACGTCGTTCCTTTCACCTACGCACAGTTCCGAGACAGTTCCGGGAGGATTTCAGCGTCCATAACTTTAAATAGGAAGCTGTTGGACTGCCGTTCGTCCGAGAAAGAAGGTGGACGAGGAGAAAGAGAAGCGAGAGGGGAAGAAAGCGGAGCTTTCTGAAAGAAACTACGAGCTGCGCTACCGAACGCTGCACGCTTCAAAGTGAGTTTCTTCCACAGCGATGCAGTTGGTACCGACTGTTCGAAGCCGCGGATTAAGGAACTTTCGGTATGGTAAGCAGTGTAACCTCAGCGAGTGAGGATGCTTGTGTGAATTATGGCAGATTTGCGTAATTGCCAGCTCTTCGGTCTCATTTGGCGGACAAAGTTCATTGCTCATTCAGGGGTTGTCTAGTTACAGTGAGAACTTTCTCAATTACCTGTTTGATTTTATTATTTAAGAATAACTTTCGTCTTTAGAAACGCGTCTTCGTTCATACGATTCGATTTGTCAAAACATAATCAGCGTATTTCTCTCAAAAAGAAAAGAAATATCAATTTTTTTTTTCTTGAAAGCAATCAAAGATATTTTCTGAAATTGACTTGGACAGTTTAGTTCAGTCAAACGTAAGTTGCAGTAAGCTCTGTAAAAAATTTATTCGTTAAACAAATGAAAAAATAGTGAAAAAGCTTCACAAGCTGATAAGCCGTGGAATAAAATTTTCATATTCCGAGCACTCTTTGGCAAAGATAACTTCTTTGAACTTGGGGTCAAGTGCCAAGGGATACGACGCTGAACAGCTCTTAGAGTAGGAATTCTGGAGGAGTGCTCTCTAAGTGGTAATTCCGTGTTTTCGCGACAGTTACTCTCCAAGTAACGCCAACAAGAATATTCAGTAACGGGCGAGAACGAGAACTCATGTCTTACGGCATCCGGCGACATACTGTTCTACGACGGTTCCAGGAATGATTTAATAATGCGTAGGGCATTAGCTCGGGCCGAGTAACGTAAGCAGGGATAATCCTTTTAACCAGTTGTCTGGCAACCCCTTTAACCCCGGAACCCGGGTGACAACTAATGCTGCCAGATATTGCGGGGTGCCGGCGTCGTAAGCGGAGCACCGTCATTGGTACTTGGAGTACCCTCGCATACACGTATAAATCGAGCGCGTCATACCCGTGTACGTAGAGCAAACACGAGGCGACGATCCTCTCTCTCCTCCCGGAAGAGGCGGTTTGATGCAAGATTTTCGAGGTTATTGCTGAGGATAAGGGGGAATGGCATGAGAGCGTAATTCCGGACTCTTTTGCTTTTGCGGGGGCTGAGAGACCGCCGTCCCGCGTCGACCTCTTAATGATAATTGGTCCTATTTCTAACGAGCCTCTCGAGGACCGGCAGCGTGACATTGATTTAAATAATCCATGGGGTCGAACGAACGCCTTAATTAGGTGGGCTCGTTCAGTATGACTACGTACCTGCTGTTTGTAATCCAGAAATACGGCGCGAGAGAGACAAAAGTACGGGAAGTTTGTAAACCTGAGATGGAACGAATGCATTAATACTTAATACTTGAAGCAATGCGTTACCTTTTGGTTTTCAACTATCTAATTTACTCTTCGCTCAAAATAGACGTAACAACATTCAATTATCTCTAATTTTAATTCAATAAATTTGCAAGTATCATAAATATACGAGAAGAATTATTTTTCTGAAGATATCTACAGATTTAGCTAAATACAGATCTGAAAATAATTTATTGGACTATTGAAAGAATTATACAGAAATTTCAAACGCAATGAGCTTGCAAAATATAAAAAGTTTTGACATTCTATCAATCAGTTTTAAATGTTATACATAAATTATGTTTTAATGCTCCACTAAAATTATTTTCAGGTTTGTATCTAGCTAAATTTTTAGATATAGCAAAATTGATCTTTCCGTGAAGCGATATCTATATTTGTGATGTAACAAAGATACTTTTAATATTTAAATCTGTGAAAAGAATAGTTGTGTAAAGATTTGGCTAGATACAGATCTGAAAATAATTTTGTTGGACTATTAAAATAATTATACAAGCCGCTCAAGATTGAATATAAAAATTTTTCACAGCATTGCTTATCATGCTTGAAATTTTTACGTAATTATTTTAGTTCAATTATAGTTAAACAAAATTACGTTAAGATCTAGCTAAATTCTTTAATATTTTAGCAAAATTGTTCCTTTTTTTAATCAAAATGAAATTCATTTAACAGACTTATCTACTGTACTGCTTTGCGAGAGAATATTTAACTGCAGGTTCAATAGTTGCACAATAGATTTAAAAAAAAAAACATTTTGAATGTCCCGCATCCACGTTCGTTGCTGATTCGCGAGTCCACAATGCGGCTGTTGACATGCAATTATATGAATGCCAAAGAGAATATAACAAATACGTTTTATTGTCAACTATTGTACCACGTATTGTATAGTATGTTGTCTGGTTTTAGTGCAATAATGTATCTACAAGTTTATTCTCAACAACTCATGTATTTTCTGTGATTTGTAACTATCAAACAATTTGTAAATCATTTGATGTTAGAGATTCATACTACTTAAATTTTCAAGAAGACTGTGAAAATCCGAAAAGAAGTAAATTTATTTCACGCAATCTCCGCGCGGATCAACCCATCGTTTGGATTCTCCGTTTCATTCGACAACGAGGCGATGACACGCGCGCCTCAACGAAACACGAAAGACCGAAAATGTGCTGAATCGTCGAAGACCTCCTTTCGCCTCTCGCCGCGAATGTCGTTCACTACTCCAAGACCATAAACCCCCGGAGCAGGATACGTAGCTTGGTGGAAAGTAATTTCCTTGCCAGTCGTAGAAGTTCCTCTCGCGAGGAAAAGTCACGGTGAAGTATTTCTTTTTCCGTCAGAATCGCGATCGTCTTCGATGTCATTCGAAAGAAAGTTACGATTACTGATCTCGTATTCCGGATGACTATTTCGAGTCGTAAGGTTTTTCACGGGGAAAAAGTAATGTCGAGCCATTTAAGTGATGTCCAAAACTACGTTACGTTATGCATGTTTATTGATGGTACGTTTACATATCGTGTTTTATTGAAAATAGAATCGCATCAGTTTCTATTAAATGTTATACCTCGATGTATTTATTCTCAATGAATAATCAATTTATTATACCGATGTATATATCGGTATAAAATATTGGATAGCATTATAATCATGGAGCAGATATATGAATAAAATACGCGACTCGAT
>NW_017305997.1:990879-1013373 GCF_001594115.1 Trachymyrmex septentrionalis | reverse complement strand
ACCTCGATGTATTTATTCTCAATGAATAATCAATTTATTATACCGATGCATATATATCGGTATAAAATATTGGATAGCATTATAATTATGGCGCAGATATATGAATAAAATACGCGACTCGAACGAATCGCGGTAAAGTGCGGCGTTACTCCGTAAAATTTATGAAAACCACACTATAACATTCTTATATTAAGGTTCGTTTCGGTTTATGGGCTCATAAACTTGGCACATACCGCATCAGGTGCATTATAATACCGTGTACACGCTTTGTGGGCTTTGCCCGACAATGTGCTGTCTTAAGTAACAACTAGAAATACGCGAGTATAATAATGATGTGCCGCATTATGGTCCTATCACGATTACGCCAAACAGACTTTCTTTTCGAGAACTTGTGGAATCCGCGAAAAGAAAATTCTCGTGAAAATCCAGCTCGCAGATAACGATAATTGTCGGAATAAATGGAAGGTAGAAATACGTGGATATTCGTTGTCTGTGTGATATATACGATTATTGATTTTAAAGTTTGACGCTCAGTGCAATATGTGATTTAATATTTGAGAGTTTCAAAAACCGATGGATCGTAATAGAGGAAAATTTCGCGTCAGTTTTGTACGTAATAATCGAAAGCCAATGGGACATGAACCCCAGCGAAATTTCGATGGAATATGTTTTCGTGACAACCAGCCTCAATATCCGGCAATAATTCAGCGGGCACCTTCCGAAAGAAGAGTTCGCTTCCGCTTCGACGACTGCTAGCGAACTTCGCGGATACCTGGAGGATTTCCGAGTCCATCGACAGACACAACCCAACGCGGCACATCGGAGATGGAGTAGGTGTATCGATAAATATTTATGGAGATATTCGTAAAGTTAAACGAAATCCAATAATAGAGGATTTTTCAGCCCGCCTCGATTATAGGTATCCGTTGTATAATCGCCATAGCGGCGCTTACTTTACGGTACTAAACGCTTCCTTGAGATCTAAACTGCGTGATAAGGCATTTTTCGATCGAACGCCTTAGGCTATACTCTTTTCTCACGTTTACATCGAATTATTCACCGCGCCTTTTTTTCAAATCAGCACGCTTCGTTTCCAAGCTCATTTTCTTGCTCGAAAATAGGTCGTGACCGCTTCCATTTTACACGATGTACGTAGAGAATAAAAATGTCGAGAATAAAAGGAATCCTTAAACTTTTCTAATATTTTATACGTAACCATAAGCCGATGATATATCCACAATTTACTAATTTGTTATTTATAACCTCGGTAAAGCGACACCAGATCTGGTTAATTCAGATTATATATAAAATGATAATAATTAGATCTGCGCATCTGTCGTCGGTAACGCGCGATGTCAATGTTCGATAAATAGTTAAATTTCAATTCGATCCGTGCGGAAACCACGGTTAATTATATTCGGGGAAAATTCGAATTGGAATATCAATATTAGCGGATCGTCTAAACTATATCTTGGTGAATATTAAAACGAACTAATGTTGTAGCGATACTTAATGTCATTACTTTTGGTAATACCATATTCTTCCATCACAATGAAATTGTCGTTAAAATGTTGTTTTTAAAAATATCAATCCTAAGAGATATTTTACGATTCTCGTGCTTTTTCTCTGTTAATATTACGCGATAAGATATATCGCGACGCTTTCGGGTGTCCTTCTCCCTCGTAAATCGAGCGATATTTAAAAGTCAAAAACTCGAGCAGTATAATAAAATCGTGTACGTGGAAAAGCGTGAACGGAATATGACGATGCGACCATATGACGTGCCGTATACGCGTAACGACGGTGAACGATGTAATAAAAACAAGAGCTTCAATATCCAACGTTCCTTTTCGTTACTTCGGGAAATTCGGGCGATTCGACGGATCGTGCGCAAGCTCCATTAAATGGCGATTCTTCCGGGCGTTTTAACGTACTACTGAATATAAAAGGATGGTTGGTGCTTAATCTCCTTTTTTAATCTCTCGAGACGCTGACCCACTTAACGCGAATAGCCTTATGAATCACTGTCGGATTACAGTAACCTTTTACAAAGATCTGCAGTGAACGTTTCCGAACCATTGATGATATTTTAAGCAGAGGAGACTAAATGGATAACAAATCTTTTACATAGATTAAGGCAAGCATTTATTTGACAACTCAATAATGAGAAATAAAAGTAATGGCCATAACGGTCAAAGCTAGATCTTTCATGCTTAAATAATTCAATCTGAATTACTATATACTATGGCTGTGTTCCAAAATTTACTGCCAGTACTGAAAATCTATAGTTTACGTTATGTACACTATATAGGTTTTTAGTACTGGCAGTAAATTTTGGAACACATCTTATATTATGCACATGCATATATACCATATTTGTAGCCGTTCGAATTGCGCGCCGAATTGATTTTTCGGACTTATAAACGCAATTAAATTATACTGTAGTAATATTACGAATCACCTAAATTGACTAGCAATTTCAATAATTAATTTTAACGCTTAATCAGGCATCCTATTAAAAAGATGTTAATGTGCTGAAAAACTGCAAATAAATTTATTGCGAAAAATATTACCTCGGTCGGGAGTCGAACCTGGATCTCTTGTATTCCGTACGAGCGTCTTAAGCCTTTTAGACTATCGAGGCCTTAGTAATATTCTTCGCAAAAATCAGAGTACGTATGGAAACGTCTTTTTCTTTTAGGCGATGCAATATAAACAATAAGAATTTCTATTTATTTGACGTCGTTAAGATAATGAGCAACGTCAAGAAGTACTTTTTTAAATTTAATAAGTAATTTTATATTTAATGCTTCCTGAGAAAACACAGACGGAGATGGTAACGTAGACGCTGTTACGCAAGAGCGTTGACTGAGAAGACGAATCCGTATTCTCCGATTGCAAAGCGAAGCCATGGCGAATGTGAGATAGCCTCGTGGCTACGACAGCGTGGAGAGCAGGTCTCGCTCGTGGAAGCAGAATTTGAGGTAATCGGTTCTCACTCAGCCACAGAATACCTACAGCGCACAGTCGAGTGCAGGGCGTTATTACCTCGGTGTCCTGACACCGTGTACCTATAGGCGATGCACTTAACGTTAACAGTGAACCAAGTAATGGCTCGACGGTGCACCAATAAAGGGGGGGAAAGCCACGCCTCGCCCCTGTCGTCCGTCATTTCCAACAAAGCGTCCCGACATCGCTGATTGGAATCAATCGCCAACAGGAACAAGCTGCGAGAATGGCCCCGGTCGAAATATCGAGCCGTCACACGCTTTTTACGACGTACGGCTGTCGTTCGCGATTTACGTACGTATGGAAACAGGGATTCTCTGAAAAACGGACAAGCACCCTTGCGGTCGCGATTGTTGCCGGGCGTTTTGAATTTCCGCCGACGATTTCAAACATCTCATATTTTTTATATTCCCATTTCGTTCCGTCTCCCCTTTGACACCAGTGACACATTTGACGTAACCGAATTTTCATGTCTCTCAATGTTATTTTCTGTATACAAGAAACAAGTGTAAAGTACTGAAAACCACGCAATATGGGTAGTTATTAACTCTTTTGTTACATTGATATGACGGCGACAGGAAAATAATAGCGGTAAAAAAAGATACAAAATGGAACACAGAAACTACGTTGGAGAACGTTTCTCTATTACCAGTCAATCTCTCGACATTCTCGACTCGTAATATTCAGATTTGCTTCATCAACTCTTTGAAATTCGCATTACGAATATTTATGTACGTACAAGACTAAGACCGTACCTAAGAGAGTACCTTAATGAAAGTATCTTCCAAGATGAAGGCCTTCATAAACTCCTGGCCAGTTCACGCCAAGAAGCTTTTACAGACGGTTTTTACGTTTCAGTAAAATCACGACAGTGCGGGGTAAGAATGAATCGCTTCGTATATCTCCGAGAATTCGGCGAGGGAAAGAGCGGGAGATGCTGTGCGTTTAATAAATGTACAATGGTCTTCGGTACGGAACGGCGTGTATTCGGCGTGCTAGTTTCGGTGTAAGCACGCGTCTCTTACAGCGGCATGAAATTTCACGAGATTAAAAATTCAGAATATACCTAACTTGCGAAATATACGAGCGGAGGGTAAAGACTTCTCCTCTGCCTCGTGGCACCCCACGATTTTTCCCTATCTCCGAGCTAACAATTACGCCTTTCGCGAATTATGATACAATCGCAAGAGAGCGAGAGAAAGAAAGAAAAAGAAGGGAGAAAGTGTGGAAAGGGCGCATCTTTCCACAGAGTAAAATTAAGAGGGGCTGAAAGTCCGTACCGGTGGACAGGAGTATATATACAGTGAAAACGAGAATTTACGAGTGCAATTTCATGCGCGTTTTGTCACGTTATAAACAAATCTGTTGGAAAAGTGAATTATAGAAGACGGATATATTCCTGCGAAAGTGAATCTTGATTTTTAAATATTATTTATATCCACGGAAAGGATAATTTTGCTGAAAAAATATCTAAAAATTTAAGTAGATTATATAGATCTGTGAAAATAATTTTGTTGACCTATCAAAATGATTATGTTTAGGATGTTTAAAGTGGTTGCTAGAATGCCAAAACTTTTTGCAGCTCATCACGCTTGAGATTCCTACGTAATTATTTTGATGGAACGATAAAATTATTTTCAAATTTATATTTATCTAAATTTTTAGATTTTTTAACAAACGTCTTTTCCGTGCGAAAATTTGTGCCATTACACTAATAATAAGTTTGATATACAACAAAAGTTTATTGTATCAGTATAATAATATAATAATTTTGTGTGTAAATCATCGGTACGTAAAATACAATCGTACTAAAATCCAAACGCAGCACAACGCTGCGATTCATACTCCACTAAGTCATAAATTATTTAAATTATATTTTATATCCAGCGGGCGCGTATTGTGAAAATGAAAAAAGGTTTGCTACATAAGACACATTTTAACGGATGGCAACTCCGAATCCACCTACGGCATTATATCTCAGATCCCCTCGCAAAATTCGCATTATCATCCCGCGAATCCGCCGTACCGTGATGGTCGACGCAATTAAACAAAAGCTTCATTCTCGCAGAGAAAGCGCAATACCGAAATGTCTGCATCCACCCTTTGGTCAAACTCCCTGATTCGCTCCCTTCTGTCGGTTTATTAATGCGCATTGCCGGCGTGCCAACGTAACCAAAAATTTTCCGTACGATTTAACGAATTTGTATTACTGGAAATGGTCAATGGAGAAAGTACGTCTGTGCAGACGGTTTGTTGGTGGTTTGTGTTAAATTATATGAGATCTTTTGGATGTATGAGTCATTATAATAGACAATTCTATTCTAAAATAGATATTATTTATCTAATGATTTAAATTGTGAAAATATAGCAGTGTGACAATATATAGAACTGTAAATGTTAATTCAAAAATAAAAAGAAAATGTCTGAAGCATATATAAATATACATATGTCGAATATAAATACATGAAAAACAGACGTCTGTCAGCTTCTAAGCGCGTGAATGACAATAAATCTCACTGCGAAAAAAAGATACTAAGATTATACACTACTCACGTTCATATTCAGACAGATCTTATATTTAAAGCTTCCTCAAATTTATCTTTAGATGCTCAGAAGCCAATAAAATAATTTGTAGAGCATTTAAAGATAAATTTAAGGAAGTCTTAAATATAAGGCCCGACTATAAATACGGGCATCAGTTTCTTCGACAAAAAATATATATATTTAACGTTTTATGAAATATCTATTTTAAAATTATTTTATATTTTCCATTTTGAACTATTTTATTTCAAACTATAGATATTAATATACGATCAATATAAAACGAGTTCTCTTTATTTGAACGATTCGGCGAGTCGTATATTAATCCGCTTTATATCAATCGCAAAACGATAGGCAAATTACATTTAAACCAAAAGTTCAAAGAGCGATACGAGTTACATATATTTGAATGTAAGTGTTATTAAAAGGGTAATTATTGCCTGTAAATACCGTGAAATAATAATTTATAATTTCTCTTCTCTCGTCGTTCTTTTTATTTTAAGTGAATTAATTACACGAATTATCTGCTTCGATAAGCAATCATCGCCTCTCGATACGCTTACAAATTCTTAATTACGCGAGCTAATTATTTACTGTAACAATCACGAGGTTTGATATTTCCTAGTACTTGCCGCAACCACATTTCGAAAGATAATATGACATACAGAACAGCTCGCGCAACTACTTGCTGGCTTGAGTTTCACTGTGAATGATAGCGCGGCAAGCTAATGTAAATACAACTCTGTCACGACGGTTACATGTTGTAATAGCAAACATTAAGGTCGCACGCCAGGAGAATATTATTGCCCCCCCCCCTCCCCGCGCAAAATATTTAATACCTTATAATATAAAATCACGATAAATGTATTATGTTCTTTGCGATAAATGAGCTGTTATTTTACAGTTTATTTACACTTCATTTTGTGAATTGATTATCATCGTCTAGATAACAATTAATATTGTTCAATTAAAAAGCATTTTGAAATGGAAATATTATTAGTTGTTAATTGATGAGAGAATTTATTTCAATCTGATTAATATGTACATAAATATGTAGGTATTTATTAAAGCTCTCTTTTGATGATCTAATTTGTATCAAAATTTACAATAGAATTTTATTTTAATTTGTATTTTGTGTAATATATATTTGAGGACGATCAGAATACACACACACACACACACACACACACACACGGGCGCGCGCGTATAAAAATACATAATACATCAAGACTTATGATATATAAAATTGTAGATAGAATTCTATCTTGAAATTTATCGCAAATTATAGAATATTAAAATGAGTTTAATAATAAACTGTTCGACTATTATGCATTATTTAAATTCTTAATAATCATAACAATTGGTTAATAATTAAAAAAATTTATTAATTTATTTTAAAAAATATTCTATTAGTTAAAGAATAAAATTTATTTTTTTATTTTGTTAAAAAAATAATTTTAATGTTTAAAAAGTACATTAAACTTCAGTTTTTTTATTGTAAATAAATATTTCTTTTTTTAGATCTTTGAAAAGATATTACAAGATTAAAATTATTAAAATATGTATACGTATTAAAAGCTTTTCTTACAATTATTATATTAAATTGCTAAGAAACGGTTTAGTACAAAATAATTTTATTTAACACGATCGATGTGTATATAATGATGACTCGGAAGAGCTGTTTAGCATATCTGCTAGATTATCTAGAGATAACTTTACCCTAGATATTCATTCATCGAAATAATCTTAATACACATTCATCAAACTTGAACGATAAACTTTTGAAACGAGGTCGATTCGTTCGAACGAAATATCGAAAATAAAAAGTTAGTATCATAAAAAAGTATTATATGGAAAAAAGCTGTACGTATGTAAATGTATACGGATCGCGTATTTCTAATTTTCGGTTGCTATGTTTGCACGCGATCGTGGCTAGTTAGCTGCAGTTATAACATTCGTCGGAAAGCCGTAAGGCAAGAAATAATTGCGGAACTCGGAAAGCCGTTTCTTTTCCATGACTACCGGGTAACAACTACGTAGGAAAATTGCCTGTAACAATATTTATGATAAAATCGGGGGCGGATAACGGGGAAAGTTTCGCGAGTATAATTAGCGATTGCGAAATAGCGAGAACGTGAAGTGCGTAATTGATGATTTTCATCGAGTACGATGCCGGTTGAGGCTTTAATGTTATTTTTAGTTGGCGGGAATGTAAACAACAATCGTAGAAGAAGGAGGGAAAAAGAGAGAGCGAGAAAGAGAAAAACAGATCTATCAATTCACGAAATACACTGAGAAAAATGACACACTGAGATATTTAAAAATTTGTTTATAGAATATCACATGTTTATTTTACTAAAATAAATTTTTATTTAAATACGACGAAATAACATTTTATTTTTCACAAATAAACCATCTTTACTTTTTACAATTAATGAGATATATTTCACAGAAATGTATATTTCGTTACCACAGTCAAATTTTTTCATAATTAATAAATATCAAAGAAAATGTTACAAGTAAAATTTGCTTTTGAATATTTTGACTTTTTTTCAGTATAAGTTTGATTAGTTTGGAAGTGAAAGTTCTGTTCTGTCATATCACGTGAAAACAGGCTACTAATAAGATTAGGGATTTACTTTTTAAATAAAGTACTGCAACTTGACGTTAATCGATGGAAGTTTTTGCAGTTGCTGTAAACGTGTTATAACAAGCAATAAACTCGATGCGACAAGACATATCGTTAGCATAAGGATTTATTTATTTTTATTTGCGTTTGGAGATTCAAGAGGTTTATTTAAAAAAATGTTCTCATAAATTGAAGGAAAGTTTTTTAATACTTATATTACACATAATTGCTTTTTATAATGTTATATGAACAATATTATACTGATTAATTGTGATTTTTAACTTGTTTATTACCGGGAAGACTCTATTTATTATATGCAAAAAGAATTATGCGTAAGTAACATGGAATATATCAAGAATTGAGATTCTTGAGAATTGGTTCTTATTGTGAAAAATAATGTTTATTTTAGATGTTAATAAGATAAATGTTTCAATTAGTGACAGTGTCCCAATTAGTAATTCGTGTCCCTTTTTCTTATAAAATAATTAATATAGACCCAAATTTAGTTTAAAAATTATGTTAATATTCATAATTGTACACATTATCTATTACAATAAATTTTGAATAAAATTAAATGCTTTAATAAACGCTAAAATATTATAATTATAAGCATGTTATCAACGGTGGTAAATCAAATGCTTATTAATATCTGTGAGGCGAGAACTATATCGACGGTCCTTTTATCGAATAATTCTAATTGTTACTAAGCTAAAAGTAAATAAAAGTAAACACCCAAAATTAAATAGATATTAAAGAACATTGTGAATAAACTAAAAATGTCAATAATACATATTTTTTAATTAATGCATGTGTTACTAATCGATACTAAAATATTTGTTTGTCGTCATTACTGACAATCCAAATAAATATGATAAAAAACAATAAAGACTCCTTCCTATTTTTAAAAAAAGTATGCAATTTATAAATGGCAATCATTATTAAATTAAGGAATAATATCGATATCGTAACTTAGTCTTTCAAAATTTAAAAAATTAATACAAATGAGTTTCTAAATATTTAAGTCAGTAGGGACACTCATGATTTTGTGCCAATTTGTGATAGTCTGTACAGTTCTTCAAAAATAAAAATTAAAAAAATGAAAAAAGACATATAAAATATATCCTATAAAAAATATATGTATATAAAATATAAAAAAATGTAAAATATATCCTATAAAATATATGATAAAGATATATTACAGATGTATACTTTTTACTTTTACAAAAATATTTAATATCAAAATTGGTAATAAAAGTCTGAATTTTATATTCATTTATATTTATTATATACTAGATATCAAAGAAGCATATGCTAATATAATCGTTTAAATAATATTAAATAATATTTTGTCACTTTTAACTTCCATCTGATCGTGAGTCAAAATGTAAATCAATCCATAATGTAAATTAATCCATTTCTGTGATTATTTCAAAAATAAATCTCGTTCATAACGTATGCACTTAATAAATAATAAACTAACTTAGAGTTAAATTTAATATATTTTCTTGTTTATAATTATATTGTTTTAATTAAATTGCCAACATTAAGTAGGAGTTGTGATCTATAGATACGATTAAAAATAATTTGGGATATAATTAGATATAATTTGATATGTTACAATTTAACAGAATGTTATTAAGAAAATTTCTATTTTTATGACGTGTTAATAATAGGTATTTATATCACCTATCAGTGATATGGACCAACATGTGTCACAAATTGGGACAATTTCAAATAGGTACATATATCACTAAATGGTAACAGAAACAATGTTTACAAAGATTTAATAAGTAAATTAAGAATTTTTAAGAAAATAAGAAAATTTGACTTTACCGTAGTCTTAAATGTCCAAACTTCTCTAAAAAAATAATTTTATATATCTACTTATTGTGACGTACATATCGATAATTTATTAATTCTTTTTTGTCACAAGGTAACTTTGTCACTAATTGAGACATTTACCTTATTAATTTTAAATAATATAACTTAATAATTTAAGATTTAATTTTGTTCTTTATTGTTTACGTTCAATAACGTTATTTTATTTTTTACGTGCTATTGTATACCAATATTATAAAAATATTAACTATTTTTAATTATATTTTGCTCAGTTTTGCATAAATAAATAAATTTTTACTTTATTTATTCATTACTGTTCCTTAAATTTGACCAGTATATTACATCCCATGCATTTTTTAGACTCTTTCATTTCATATTTTTTATTTTTTTTATTACTGACGTGTTGCACTTAAATTTTGGCAACTTTCATATATTGGATATTTCAGCTGATATATTCCTTAAGAGTTCAGCATAAATTTAAAGTTTTCATATGCATTTATATCGAAGTAATGTTAATTTAAAAACCGGTTTCATATTCTACGCTTTTACCATATGCAACGAATATATGCACCAAAAATGAGTTATCTAAATACTGCACAAAAAGAATGATTTTGCCAAAAAATCTAAAAATTTAGTTAGATACAGACCAAAAATAATTTAGTTATTAGAATCTCAAAAGTAGAATGTCAAAATTGTTTGACATCCTAGCAATCAGTTTGAGTGTTCTATCTAACAATTTTAATGGTTTAACAAAATTATTTACAAATTTCTATCTAGTTAAATTTTTAGATTTTTCAGCAAAATCGTTCTTTCTATATGTCACTGCAGATAGTATTTAATATTGCTCTGTCATGCATGAGAATACACGTAAGAATTTCTATGACGTTATTAAGGACGCTTTACATCTCTTACATCGCTTACGCATGTATGCTCTTACATTTTTCCCGGCGATGTAAATACATGCACACCTAGGAGAATGCAATTACTGATGTGCCTACGAGACTCGGGAGAGGTAGGCGCGGCATTTATCGGGACGCTTCTGCTGCACGCGCTCCGATCTACGGGGATTCAAAGCGACAATAATGGCGAGAAATCGATGCCCCCTCGCGTATGCGAGCATACGCGTCCGCGGTACGCGTAATAACGCGTAATAATGCGCGGCTACATACGTAGGAATATTATCCGGCGTATATTATCCACACAGCATACCAGACGGCGATGACTGCGGGGGATCCAGTGCGCGCTCTCTCCCTATCTCTCTCTCTCTCTCTTTCTCCCTTTATCTGTCTGTCTGTCTCTAGGTATCATCATTCCCATTTCGAGATTAGCGCAATTATCGGCCTATCGACCAGCTTCCTTCTTCTATAAGGTATGAAGTACAAGAAGAGTGTGGATACTGTCCAGGTTAAACTCTCTATCCCTCTGTTAAGAATGGACGTACGATCGATTCGCGAATGAAGAATAATAATTTAGAAAAAGCACAAAGAGTAGTGTAGATACCGCTTGAAATGACATGATATTTTGGAACGCCTTGATTTCATAATCGCCAATACATCGTTGCCGCTCACGACTTTCATTGCTTTTTTTCCGATACAAGCTGAATAGAAGCGAGCGACAACCGACTAAACGACCGTCCGCAAAAAAAAAAAAAAAAACCGATTTTCAAAGCCAGTCGTTGCGCTGTTCATTAATCAACGAATCGTATGGTCGTCGAATCTCTCAATACCTCAATGCGCCGGGGCAAAAAAAGAACAATCGCCGCCATAGTTTGTACGGTATTTCCATTGGCAAAGTTTGCGAAGTGTCTCGACTACGAATTCCTCGGCGCTGCATCACGGCACTGGATCTCGGAACAAGATTACGAGAGCAGTTAACGATATTCGGTGCGGATTGTGGGACCGAACTAATCTGATAACCAGTAGGTCGCATCGGTCGTCCTTCCATCTGCCGGTTCTCCCGTTCTGTCTCTGTCCCGCTCGATAGGACGCGGCGTCCGATCAGATGGGTTGCATCGGATGACGTCGGATTACTGGCATGGTAGACCGACCAGTGCGGTGTCTGGTTTTCCATAATTAACGTCCGTACGAAGGATCCGTTCCTAAAACAACTGGACTTGCGCGTGTACGGACTACTGTGGAATCGTAGAATAGTCGATTCCGCACAATTCGATTTGAACAGTATTCATGTGGGGAGCAGAAAATCCAAACGGAGTATAATAAATTGTCGTTATACGTTACTATTTTTGATCGTTCAAAATTTTAATTTGATTCTCGATACTCTACCCTGCATTTCAATTTATATTCGAGCATATTATTCTTTCGTTGGAATGAAATTTTCCCTGCTTCTAAAATTACGTATTCTATTAAAAAGAGTTAAATTTGAAATACTCTCTATCTAATAAGAGATTATACAAAAATATAATCTGAAATAATTAGCAAAGTGGGAACGCTATTGTTACTTTGGTATTTTGGGACCTCGGTCGATTGTTCGTACCTTAATCCGACCCTGGGTTGACCGATCGGGCCAACGAAAGTCATCCGTAGTAGCCTAGCTTTACTCTCGGTTCGATAAGTTAATCTCGGCTGTCTACTCCTCCGCATGCTCGTGACGCTCGTGACATTGCCCTTTGATTTATTAGAACGTCGATCAACCCCACGCGATGGACCGTATCGAATTTCGAATGCGACTGTTTGCCTGTCTCTCGATATGCCTGAAGTTTACCTACGCATGGCGATACGACAGCACGAAGAGTAAAAAGACGAGACATTCAACCACGTTAGATTTATGTGTTTACCAAGTGAATCGCTAACTATTGTCGTTTTCAGTATTTTTCGCGTGTTTAAACAGGATGAGGAAGTCATAAATAATTCGGAAGAGCGGATTTAATCAATTTAATTGAGCTTCAGCATTTTAGATATACTGACCTTATATTTAAAATTTTTAATATTTAATATGTTTTCCAACGCTTTCAGTTTTAACTAGCTACACATATGCTGCGTAATATTTCACTAGAATTAAACTAACAAATTACGTACGTCGATAACTGGGTTTCCGAATTTATATACGCTCTGCTCCATTTATTAAAAGCAACATGCAAAAGTAATGAATATTATAATTCGAGAGACGAGCGCACTGTTGCAAATCAATATTTAAATTAATAAGATTCTTTTTGAAATTAATGTTTATATGTGTACATTCGTATTAACATATACTTCTCTCACGATCGAAACCTCATAATTCAATAATTTGAATAATTTGATTTGTAGTATTTATAATTGCGGTTAATTAAATTTAATATACTATTTATCCAATTAGCACAATTCCAATGCTTGACTGAATGTGTAGCAATGTGTATGGCAATGAATATATTTAATTGCTAATATCATGGTATATGAGAGTTATAATTATTATATGAGATCATACAAATCGTAAAATTTTTTATTCATTTATAATATATCTTGTAAATATATACTGCTTGATTCTTGATAAGAGATGGTGGATTTGGAATAATTTGCATATTTCATTCCCCCCCCCTCTCTCTCTCTCTCTCTCTCTCTCTCTCTCTCTCTCTCTCTCTAAATTAATTCGCGTGCACCGAAGCAGTCTTTATGATAAATCTCGTTATATAGATCTATGCGATCTGCGTTAAGTTAACACAGGGTAGGAATAATTGCGCCCGCCACCAGGAGTTCCGATGGGAATCCTCGAGGCAATAGGCACCTCGAAAACTCATCGGGTATGTAGATATCAATAAAGGGGATTCTAGACTGGGCCGTAGCATCCGACGTGCTCGATTCGATCGGCTCGTTCTCAGCAATTCGCGGCATGCTCAGAACCGAGCAGCAATACCAGCCGCACCGAAACCGTAAGGGTTGGCGCTATGCCGACCCTACGGTTGAAGGGGGCAATAACATACCGTGAGTTGCCCCTGCAGCACTACGAATAATGGAGCCTCTCGACTATCCATGATTAACGTGGCAATAACGATTATTTATAGTCCTAAAACAATGTTTCACGCTGTCCACCCCTGTACGTTCGCTCCTCTCTCGTTCGACCTTCCTTCCCCTCCTTTCTCTCTCTTTCCTTCTCTTTCTTTCTGTCGTTACAGACCTGAATCAGCTGTCGGTACTTTCCCCATGTCCGTCTCTAAAACGGATTTATGCAAAAAATTTCAAAACACGTCTCCGTGGGGACCTACTCCGCTAATTAATCTAGCGGGAGTACGAGCTGCGGGGGTACAGGAGGGTGCGCAGCTGCGATTGGAAAAGTGAAGGATTTAGCACGTGCGAAGGGGCTTTTATGAAAGTCGCGAAACAGATCCCTTTGTCCACACCACGATCGTAGATCACTGCTGTCCTCGAGTACAGTAATGAGGGGAGGATATACGGGACCGACGACGTATCTCGGCGGATGTAATATGGCGTATCGATCAATGAATGCCGCGAGGGAAAACAGCAGCAGAAATTTACCTATCTATAATTCCCATCAAAAGTAGATTTGGCTATGCAATGGTAAATGGAGTAATACGAAAGGAAGCGGAGGGAAAGCAATTGAATACATTTTACATTTATATCATAATATGCTTTACAGTCGCGAGCAATTTTTTTAATACTTTTTATTATACATATCCCTATTACAGAATAATTTTCAAAGCGAAACCGTATACATAAATAAAATTCGTTCTTTTGAGGGTAAACTGGAGCAAACTTCTTATAAATAAATATATGTTGCAAATATTATCTCCATATAAATAAATATTTATCTTGTGTTCAGCAATTTGATGCAAAATAATTTTTTAAATATTCTAACTCACTGTCTATTTAACTTGCAGCAGAAAGGTCATATCATAATTTTCATGAGTTTTTTTGACAAAAAAGACCTCTCGTCGTGATGATGCGTCATTTCGCCGACAAGCTGCGTGCATGTCCAACTCGGAAGTTTCTCCGGCGCGTTCAATCAGCTTATAGGAGAGATAGCAGACGGACGAAAAACCAGGCCAGATATTTTTCATCCTGTTTACTGTGTAGGGATACTTTTCACGGCGTCATTGTTTGCACGGGTCAGCAGCGGCATAGTAATATCTAGTCGCTCGGTCGAGGGCGGAATAAGAGAACGAAGCGTTTGGTCCGAGGAAAACATATCCATTTCCGCGGATAAGAGAGATGGCGAACGAAGAGGAAGGAAGTGGAAAACGGTGAAAATAAGCGGCCAATAGAGGAAAAGGAAGACGAAAGTAAGGGTGAGAGTTCACCGGCCATCGACATTTCGCGCTCGATAATGACTTGCCAAAATTCCATTATTCCCTACATTCATCCTCTTTTCTTTCCCAAGATCGGTGTTCTTCCGTCCCGACTGACGAATATTATTTGCCATAAGAATTTTTCGGAGCGGAACAGACGAGTCCAACCGAATCCAACTGATCATTTCTATGCGGCCGCCGCGCCGACTCTCGCCGATGGAGCCGGAAACGGCGAGCAATTTCGCGAAGAATCCACAGAATTCAATGCATACCTATGAACTTCCACGCGAGGGAATGAATTAAACTTGTGGCTATTGATGTTTCGCGTAGACAGATGTTATTGGTGATTGATCGAAGTAAGAGTGTGAGAGCGATTTACTTTGAATCGAAGAGTAATTTGAGGACTATTTAAATTTTATATATACGTATATTTGCTATCTTTTGGGAAATGAACGTAAAAAATGTAATTAAAAAATTCTAGTTGTATTCTTAAAAAAAACCCGATTTTTCAAGCTCTTGTGGATTTCACGCATTAAATTTAGCCACAGATTGACGATTTTTTTGTTTGATGTTGCGAATAGAGATTTCCGTTTATTCTCACAAAAAAAACTGGATTGGAGAGTTTCATAGGTGTTAGTCCGTATCATCAAGTGAAGCAACGAAAGACAAGCGGCACGGACGCGCGCAACGCCAACGACAAACGAATGTAAACGAGGCAGGGTGTGAAAACTCGACGTACGACGAGAGAGAGTTTGATAGTTGTTTACAAGCGTCTACCATTGCTGCTTGACTCATTACTTAAGCGTTCGTGTCGTTCCTTTAGTATGCGAAATATCTATTGTTATCTTGTCGTAATTCTCTCGTTAGAAACTTCTCTTCAACCACTATAATTTCTGATACATACATGCGAAACATTACTCTCGTTTCTATATTCTATATTTAATATTTCCCTCGATTTTCCCGTATTTAGAGAATCTATTCTTTCTTGCAAAGATTATTCCTACAATTAAATAACTTGATAAAGCAGCGTCTACAATGAGATTTTAAAGCGGCCTTAAGCCATAATAAATTGATCGATCACAGTGGATTTGTGAGGACAATAATCGACTCTGAGATTGGTCAATGCTTAACTTAATTTTGTAATATCAGTACATCCTGTATACCATTTAAGCTGTAAATGGATGGTACAAATGAATTTTTGGTAATTTTCTCATAAATATATGCCATTATGACATTCGTTATTCGAGGTTGAGTGGAAATATGTTTGACATATTCCGGTCCTGCTTTCGAAAATAATAAACGTTTTCATTGATTCGAGCAAACATGCGAAATAACTTCTGATATTTCAATAATATGAAAAATTCCCGTGAAATAGCTATGGCTATATGCGAGGGTGTGTTTTTTGGCCGTGGGTGTTTTCATGCATCGCGTACAAATCGATTGTCAGAAGGGCGGCATTTAGCCGGGAATTGTTGTAGCCTGCACTTTCCACGATTGCGTAAATTATTTCCATAATTTCTCTGGTCGTCCCGTGGATCTACTATATTTTTACGATAATGGGCTACCATTACTCTTTGTCTGTGTACTGACACGCGCTCGAGGTATAATAACCGATTTCATCTCACGCTGTTTCACTGCCACGAGATCGAATATATCTCTGCTATCTGTCTAATTCTCATTTACCCATTATTTATGTTGTAATTGAAATTGTGTTTATCATGATCGTGATATGTTCCATGTAAGAATATATCACCCCGTTGATAAAAAATGACACAAGTAAAAAGATAGCATTAGGATTGCGATGTTTAAAAATTCATGCACATATATATATAATAAATACATATATAATTGAAAGTATAACATGGATAGAAAGCGAAGTTAATTATATTTTTTATTTGCATATTTACCATTCTAATTAGAACATTATTTCAATTTAGGATTTTACAATTTTAAAACATTCTAGTGAAAAGTTGCTAATTTTGAAATGTATCGCTTTTTATCAACGTAGCGTGTATCTCCGTTTAAAAATGCACTCAGTACACACATAACCATTTTATCGTTTATATATGGTTTATTATTTCTTATTATCTTTAATGTATTAATAGAAAATTATATTAGCAGAAAACGTATTTATAAACTCAAAGAAAAGATAAATTGCTGCAGCAAATTATAGATGGTAAAATATGGTATAGCATTTTTAATTGGGGGGCTGCAGCAGCCGATTTTTGATTGCGTTAGCCTAATCACAATATCAGTATAGGATTTTGATAGGCTAATATAATCAAAGATTGGCTGCCACAATCAATTAAAAATGTTATGCCATATTTAGTCAATCTTTTCTTTCAGTGTAGAAAATAGTTACCACAATAATATGTTTTTTATTTATTATTATTACAAAATAAATTAGTTTTTAATAAGCTATATCATTGCATACAAACGCAACGAATATTTAGTGTGTGGATCACCGAGCGATAAAGTGGTTCACAAAATCACCTACACAAAATTCGTCGTAAACAAAGGTCCAAGTGTGACACAAGGCCATTAACAAGATTCCAATGGCCGTCAATTCGCATCTCATTCCTCACAAATGGCAGGATGTTAATTCGTTTTCATGGTAGACAGGGCCGCCAGGGTAGAACAACGAGAAAATCGATAAAACCAATAAGCTCCGGCAATAACGTGCTAATATCCTGAAGACCATTCTCGCCTGCAGCGCGTAACCTCCCCTTTTGCTGCTCGTAAAGTGTGTGAACGAACGTTCAGATTCCTTCGTAATTGTTCCTGCATGACTTGCTCCTGTCAATAGACCAAACTGCGGCGCAAAATAGACATAGAACGGATGGCGTCGCGACACTCATTTGCTATGTCGTGATTTTTACGTGAAGTAAAAATATAATTATTATATAATCGAGCCACATAAGCATGTTCAGTCATACGTTAAAATGTCTAATGTTACAGGAAAATAATTAAGCACGGAAGAAACGAAAGTAAGAAAAATATGATATTTAAAATCATACAAGTTGAGAAAAGTTTCATGAGAAAATATACTTAATATAACATAGGAGAAAAATTTTCACAGAAAATATATTTACTATGTAGCAGCAAGTTCTTGTTAAATGTATTTCATTTTTCAACATTTATAAGGACTTATAATATACTGAGTATGGAAAAATATGATATAATTTTCTCAAAAGAGAAAAAAAACTTTATGAAATATAAATCTACTTTACGGAATATAGTCCAATCATTTTTTTCTAATGTGTCAACAAACGATCGACATGTGTAAGATTTATTGAAAAGAGATGCGTGTAAATTTCTCCCACAACATATCTGACATATCAACTTTAACTGCTTGAACATGAAAGTTCTCCCTAAACTTCTCCTGCGATCCTAAATCGTGCAGAAACATATGGTGTATATCTTAAGGCAGAATATGTGACACTGCTAGTTTATCAACTGCATTTGAAAAGAAATTCGTAGATCCAAATTATTCTAATTACGCCTTGTAATTATTTGTATTATTTCACGGATTTTTGCAATATACGCATATATTAGAAAAGACTAGCAATCAATTTTGATGAACCGATGATTATATGAAATTAGCTACAATTCAATATGAGAATTCCACGACAATACTTGTAATAATATCTTTTCAAAATTGATTTTTAAAAAATCCTAATGCCAAGATTACACAATTTCTAAATAACGATTATCGTAAACGACCTCGACAGTTTCATATTAATTTTCGATTCTACAATCTTCAAAATGTAACATTATAGTATCGCATATTTGTTACGAAACATCTTGTATATTACGTACATTCTTAATATTACAGAGGAGCTTTTTCTATTCTATCTTGCCATTATCTTTGAAATATGTTTAACGTTAGTGTGTTACATATCTATTTATCAGCTATTTTTAAATCATCAATTTAGATAATGGAAATTTTTTATTCAATGGTAATTCACCTACTGAAAAATTTAATATGAAAATATAAATAGCAAAATATTCAACGCTAGTGTTACGTATTCGAGATAACAAAACGGTTGACGCGCGGCCTCAATGTTTGTTATTGCGGCTACAGCAGATTATTGTTTACACGGAGTCGCCGCGCTGCCATTCGTGTGGTGGAAGTTGAACTGACAGGCAACATTGCAAGCTACTCCCAGTGACGTCATATTATTATCCTTCGAAATGTAATATAGTTCTTCGTAAATAAGTAGTTTATAAGTCTCTGAGATTATTATAAATAATAAATTGATTAGTATATAATTCGTCTCAGCGTATTAAGACAATTGCTATTACACTAAAAAAAAATATAGTTAATTTTAATAAATATTTAGTTCAATACTGCTAACTAAACATTTACTTACAGTAAGTAAATATTTGTTCAATAAAAAAAGTAATTGTTAACTCAAATTAACATTTCTTGTATCAAATAAATATATTTTTATATTTAATAAATATTTAGTTGACAGTATTCAACTAAATATATATATTTATTAAAATTGACTAAATTTTTTTCAGTGTACATATTTCGAATTGGATTAGTCATTTAACATAGGTAAGAAATCGATGAAACAGAGATATTAAATTATTGTTTAATTACAATATGCACAAATGATAATTAGCATACATCGGCGATACTTTCTTTCGAATTTGTCTCGTATCGTAATTTAGATTTATCACTATTTTAATTATAATTTAATCATTATCATTTCTAAATTTAGAACGCGAAATAACGCGTGAATTGTCGAATCGAAGTAGCGAGAAGTCGTGATCATTTGTTAATAATATTTCCTGTATTTCGCTAGACTGCATAGAATTAATTTTAGGAGTGACACAAAATACTGCGCAATCGTCGTATTTTAATAATTATTTTCTAATTATACAATAATCAATTAAATTTTTATCAGTGTAATATTAATTGCAATAAAAAATGTGAGAAGAGAAAAAAGAATAACAGAGTAACGTTGCAAATAAGCGATCTAATATCTATACATTTATATATTATTTGTTATAATATTAACTGTATATTCCAGATATTTAAAACGAGAAATTCGATTGATTTAAATAGATTACTAGAGGAGAATTTTTATTTATAAAATTATAAAAATTTAATGAAAAATTATATTTAAAAAAGGTTCATGAAAATTTCATATCTTATAATATATTAAATATCTACAGTAAATGCAAAAAATATTTGCACAAGAAAAATTTTTATTAAAAAATTCTTATTACAAAATAAACATTGCTTAGCAATTTACAATAATGAGTACATTTTATTCTAAATAAACGAAAGAGGTTCACGTATTTTTAATCTTACAAGCTTAGTCTTAGAAGCTTTTTTCGACTGTACAAACATTTTGCGTATTCAAATATATAATAGTATAATTTTTTATTTTTACTTATTTTTAAAAATAAATTTGAATTATTAGATATCTTTTTAGGTCAAATAATTTTGAGGAATCTACAGTCTATTTTATTCTTTGTTAATAAATTGCTAATTAATGCTTACTTTTGAAAAATGAAGTTTTTTCAAAAGATATTTTCGTAGTACGAATATATTTTGCACCTACTGTATATAAAAATCAGTAAAAAATTTATAATACACGCAATAATAACTTTTTTCTATTAATTACTTTGAGCTGCTATAATTTGATTAATGATTTTATATTTTGTATTTTAGGTCAACGTAATTTTATCCAACTTGCGATTTCGCAGTTACAAATTTATTATTACAAGTTGATGAGTCATAAATTAATTGAGTGGAAATAACCGTTTTCTGTGATGCTAACGAGTTCACAAACAAAATGCAAAGTATACGATAATATTCATCAAATATAAGCAAAAAATAAAAACAAAAAATATTCGATATAAGTTAAATTCCGTAACACTCTCTCTAGTTCAATAATACGTTAAATATTATTTAAATAACTTACCGGTGGTGAGACAGTTGGCATACGGAGTTCGGAATTGTTTTCGTTACAAAAAGTCGCCGCGCTATCATTCACGTCCCGACAATCAAACAGATAGGTATTTCGAGCGAGCTATTCTTGTATGTACAATGATTACGTCTCGAAACATGATGTAGTAACGAGAATGTGTGCCACAGGTATCTAAAAATAATTTAATTTTTTATTAAACGTTGGATTGTCTCCATAACTGATGCTCGTTTCTACTAATATAGTTTAATTTTAATCTCGATTTAACTAATTCTTCTTTTTTTAAGAATTTTTTTAAGAAAAAAAAGATAAAGAGTAAATTGAAATGAGATTAAAGTTTATCTACATTGAAACGGTTTGTTAATAACTTGATCCTGTTAGCTTTATTTATTATAGACACAGTAGAAGGAACAAGGAATTAAGAATAAAGAATAACGATTTCAATCTATCAGAGAGAAATCGGATACAACTGGAATATACGATTTCTCACAAGATGAAATCGTTTTGTCTTATTCTTAATTCCTTATTCCTTTATTGTTATATTTATTAGGATATACAGTGAGAGCAAAAAGTATTCGTATAAGGAAATTTTATAAAAGAGTCTTATTTGTCGAAAATAAACATTAATTAACAATTTTATACAATAAATACATTCTAACATAAACAAATAAGCTTCACATATATTCTTGATTTTAGAAACTAAATTTCTGTACGAATCAGAGTTGGTAAAGACTAATGTTTCTTTTTTTAAGAATAAAACGTATTGTGTTTTTTCTTAAATATGTTTTTAATGCTTCAAAAATGCTTTAAACAGTACTATAAAAAAAAACATATTTAACACATATTAAAAACATTAATTAAACATATTTTAAACTGTATAAAACATGTTTTTTAGCAATCCTGGTACGAATACTTTTTGAGCATTCAAACAATACAATTTTTAATTTTCGCTTATTTTTCAGATAATATATTTTGTATAATTAAAACACTTTTGATATATTATTTTAAGAAACATACAGTCTATTTTATTCTTTATGAATAAATTCCAACCAGGTCAATTAAACGTCGAATCAACGTCAAATTAATATTGAAATCATCAATCGTATTTATATCGATTCAACATCAATCGTATTTATATCGATTCAACATCAATTCGATGACTTATTTTTCGCTGGATAATATTCATACTTTTTAGAAATAAAGTTTTTTTAAAAAATATTTTCTCTGAATACGAATACTTTTTGTACTCACTGTATATATATTTAGTAGGAGCAGTCACGACACACAGTAGG
>NW_017305997.1:986766-990779 GCF_001594115.1 Trachymyrmex septentrionalis | reverse complement strand
AAAAAATATTTTCTCTGAATACGAATACTTTTTGTACTCACTGTATATTTAGTAGGAGCAGTCACGACACACAGTAGTTTAAATTTGACATTATAGATTTACAGTGTTCTATTGTGTCTGTATCTTTATAAAAGTTAGAAACAGGCATGAATAATTCGAGGTTCGCGCACGACTCGTAAATGTGCGTCTCGACGCTAGTCGGTTGTTGTCGAATAGAGTTTACCTTCTAAATAATCAGAGTATGATCGTAATAAGATGTTCTTCAAAATTGTGCGAAAAGAATTTTACAATAGTTGCAAACTACTTTCTTTACTGAGCACAGCTAACAGCGATGTTCACGCCGTACGTTTAACCGACAGATTAAACAAAGACGTCTATCGTATAGGTCGTATAGGACTCAGCGCACAGTGTAAACAAGGCTATTGTCTCGCACGGTTTAAGACTGGCACACACACACACACATACAAAAGCAATACGACGTAAATAGTAAAGTACGTACATATTTCTATCTTGAATATATTCAAGGATATATTCTCGAACGTTCACTCGCGTTTCGACTGACTGCCGACTCGCGTCGCATTACATCCGCTTGCGACGTGGCATCGGTGTGAACGTTGGTGACGTCAAGGCTCTCGATAAATAGCTGAATTCAAGCGGAACAACGGAAGCCATGATACCTACATCGAGCGTTTCGCGGGAGTGTAATAAATATATCGCGATTGTCGTATTATGACAATTAGTTCTTTCTCGATCGTATTTTCGCGTGTGTTGTCTCGTGAATATTTCATCTCTCGTGAGTGTGTGGTGAATCTCAATGGAACTTGGGACGAGAGAATGCAGTGTGGAGGATAATCAGCATCATCGGCAGGACGCCGTACCGTGAGTGTCTTTCTTTATTAAATCTAAGATGAAATAATGAGTCTGTGAATAGTACGGTTAAATATGACATTTCACAGAGTTTTGAGAGAGAGAGAGAGAGAGAGAGAGAGAGAGAAGGGGGGAGAGGGAGAGGGAGAGGATGAGATAGAATATATCATTATAACATTTACTTGGCCAGAGATTTTTAATCAAGTTGTTAGGCTAAGTATTATCTTGAACGCGATCGTTTCTTTCAAGCATAACAGACACAAGGTCTTGAAACGTAAAGCCTTGAAAAAAAGTCATTAAAAATTACACATGCGATTATGGCGCTCAATATTTTTCGAACCGTATTTATTATCGCACAGAAGAGTAATAAGCATAAAATAATAATAATAAATGACTCGCATTACAGAATTATTGTGAATATAATCGATCGATTTACGACTTCAAATTTGCTTATGTAAAAGGTGTATGATTTATATACTTTTATTTAATTATGATTATGGTATTTACATTAAGCTTCAGCCATTTTTTTACTCTTGTCAAGCGTTCTCTTCCAAAATTTCACGAAATATGTTTTAATAAATTCGAAACGTTTTCTATTTATGTGATTAACAGATGAAAGTGATCAATTTATTAATGACTTTCTTAACCATGCTTTACTTGCGTTACTATAAAGATTATAGATTCAATTGCAAGTGAATTTTTATAAGGAAATATACGATATATATATTTGGACTAAAAATTTTTAAACAATTAAGATAGGTACATGATATCAATTGAAAACCAGGTGTCTTCCGTTCTTTCGGAGTTTCTTCTTCATCGCGATAATCGCGTGCCTCGCGTGCCGCCACGTCATGTGTAAAAGTTCAAAAATTATTTTCCATCAGTATGCGGCATCCGGCGGGACGCGAATTGCGAATTCAGGGCACGACGGCTTGCTTCCTCAGTCTCGGCCTAACAAAGTTACATACTCGACCCGCACCCCTGTCAATAATGCCGTCGAACAACTACGCACGCCAGCGGGGGCGAATGAACTGCATGTTCGCGAACTTTGGGCCCCTCCCCCTCCCTCCTCCCTTCCCCTCTCATGTCTGCTTTCTCGAAGCTCGTATTTGAGATACGTCAGGTGCAAGAACGGGTCGATTTAATCCTCTAATTCTCCAGATCGACAATAACCGTTTCAAAAGGGTGGTCTCTACACACTGCCATGTTTTGCATATTCTATTTTCTCTCAAACCAGTCCTTAAAAGTACTTGTCCGAGGTCTAATTAAAACGTATCGTAATGTAGTTTACAATATTTTTTTTCCGGAAAAAGTTTTTGGAGAGATTCGTAGTGTCATTAAAATTTCAAGATTCTTTGCTCGTTTTTCCTGGCACGAGTTTTTTATATATATATAAACTCATCTTTCCGACGTAACGCAACTATATAGTTACTAATTATCTGAACATCATTATATCAATAATTTCTTCAAATTGTTTTTTCCCGGATGTTAAAAATTGTAGTTGTATGCATTACGGTATTGGTAGTTTCACAATTTAGTTTTCCAAGTTTATCTTAGTAAATATAAACTATATATATCAATGCCATAATGCATGTATTTAAAACTACAATTTTTAAATATAGTAAAAAATGCCATATTCATAATTTTCAATATCCAAACAACATATCCAAGAAAAAATCATTCGATATAATGGCACATTATTCGAATAGAGTTAGTTTCGTGAATGTGCACATTTTTATAATCTTTTTATGAAGACGTAATTTAATGAATGTGCCCTTACAAATAATCGTTTTGAAATTATAGTCCGTCACTATATTGATAATTTCTTTAAATTGTTATCTTAAAATTGTGGTTTTACGCACACATTACGACATTAATAATACACTGAGAAAAAAGTTTTGTTGAAAATGGAATGAAAAAAATCGATAATCGAAATTCTGAATGATATAATCAGAATTTCAATTATCTCGATTAGAGTTCTAGTCGATTTAATAAAAAAATTCTGATTTGTCTATTTTCAATCAGAATTCCAATTAAACTAACCAGAAATTTTTCTCAATATACATATATATTGTATTTAAATTTGCCACACTAGTTTGGAGAAGAGTCCGAAGAAATCATGTATTATATATTGTATAATGGCGCATTGTCCGGACAATTAGTTTCGTGACTGTATATAGACGGTTTTGTGATAGCGAGAAAGGGACAATAATTCCGAGGAATGGGAACGGCGCACGACGATGTCATTGTAAGCGGACGATTTCGAATTAAATTGTCCCCTGTCACGCTTGCCGAATATTAGTCTGCATAAAAACCAACTGTTGCTCCTTGCGATGGCACGACCCGGAGATCGATCGGACGAATGTCGTCCACCTCCTGGCGAGACGCTTCGGCTAGAAAAAGAGACTAGATTCTGCGATAACTATCAATATTTCCGCGAGAATGCAACGTACGGTTCCTACACGACATTCTGATGCCGATAGAGCATCATTCTATTTTATACAGCTGTGATTTATAAGCGATGTTACTTCGATATACATTTCAACGTCGGCAATTTCGTTTTTTTTTTTCTTTTCGATTAACTTCGCCTGTCGTTTACGTTTAAACGTAATCTCCCGATGTCGTGCAATTTCGAATGCAGCTCGAGTGACATTCATATCCAACTTTTTGAGAAAACTCGCACGGCCAATTCACTGGGACATGTCTTCCGTGTTCTCTTCAATAGTAAAGTCTCAATACGAGACATGGCTTTATGTCTTCTTTCTCCGTTGAATATCTGTTCGAGATATGAAATCTTCAAACATGATGTTCCACCAACCACGATATTCCAATATCTGTTCCGATTACATCTCGATATTTTAATTTTTAAACAAGCTCAGGCAACATCTAATATGATTTTTGCATGCTCTATCTAAAAGCGCTTTTCTAAGAAAGTTAATTCCAATACCGAATTAGGTCGCGTCGATTCTTTAATATGAAGATTCCGATATTCCTACATTTTGTACGAGATAGCAGTAAGCGCAATCCATGTTGAATACTTATGTAGCTTTAACTTCCGAAGATCTTAATAGCTTACAATTTTATCGTCGCGGAATTAAGTTACATTGGTTTCCGATAATCGCAGTCACGAATATTCGCGCGCCTCG
>NW_017305997.1:979549-986666 GCF_001594115.1 Trachymyrmex septentrionalis | reverse complement strand
TTAAGTTACATTGGTTTCCGATAATCGCAGTCACGAATATTCGCGCGCGCGCGAATAAGGATCGCGTTCGCATAAATCTAATCGCACTTCGCGATATCGACGGATCGATAATGTCACACGCGGAATAAAGCGGCGACGCGGTCATTTGTTTCGTGCTTCCGAGGACGGTGTACGCTATCCGGACCACAAAAGGACTCGATACGATTTTATGGGGACAATCTATTTCGTAGGACATTACTTTTATCGCGGTAAGTGAAATGGACAAAATTGCGAACGGGTTTACGGGTGCCGTTCTCTTCCAGTCGCGCTTTCAGAGAACGTCCCCGGCGAGAACGGATGAAATTTCTTGGAGATGACCGGCAAGAGCGCGACTGGAATTCGAAAAATGAAAGACTTCTCGCTTCGGCGGACCGCCGTCGTCGCCGCCGCCACTGCGGATCGATTTGATTTCGCTCTCGACCTCTCGTACTTTATCAAACCTCCAGCACGCACAATGAACCAACTGGCCGATTTCTCCAATCCTTTTTGATTTCGTAACATTTCTTTCTCTTTTCTTCGCTTCCTTTCTCATCGAAAAAGAAATTTCGCGATGAAAGTTGAGTGAATACAACATAATTTCGGAAAGAGCTAGCAATTTAGTGAACTCGTTGCCAAACGTTCTCGTTAATGGTAAATAGAGTTTATCGTAGAGTTTACGTGCACCACGATCACAGTATTAAAAGAAGACTAATGTGACCTTCTAGCGATAAGAATTTTTTGTTCGCACTTGGGGAAAAACGTAGCAAATCTGGGAAACTGGATTAGATCGAGTATTCTTTCATTCTTGTGGGAGATAAAATGAGAAAACCGATAATCGTGAACAGGAGTAGAAATAGATGTACTAATTTCCTATTTTATTGTTTTTACCTTATTTTCTTTGATAATGCTTGAAACTATTTATAATATTTATGTTTACACAATCAACAAGTATAATATTACATACATTCAGAAAAATGTCTGGTTGAAAATGGATGAACAAGAAAATTTTGATCACATCAATCATTCTAGTTATCTCAATTTTAGTAGATTTTACCTAAAAATTCTGATTTGTTCAATTTTAATCAGAACTTTAATTAATTTAACCAGATATTTTTTTCAGTGTATAAATAATATTTATATTTTAAATTTCTTTTATGTGAAATCAAACAGTGAAATCTCACTCCAAGAAAGTGAAAATACAACTACCTTTGAAAAAAAAGTGAAAATATTTCACTTTTCGAAAAAGAGTGAAATCTCACTACAAAAAAAAAAAATAAGATTTTACTCTAAAAAGAGTGAAGATCGTCACTTTTTTTCAAGAAGTGAAACATTTTCACCCTCTTCGAATGAGATCTCACTGCATGAAATTTCGAGTGTAAATAGCACGAAACTAGTGATATTTTAAGCAATTATAAATTGCGTAGAGAATTTCGTGACAAGGCTGTTGCCGGAAGGGCTTAAGCCCTTTAAGCAGCTGCCTATTGTCGATTCCACCGTCGTAGTCTAGGTTGAACCGCGACAATTCGAGCGTGCAACGATGGAAAATGAGAGAGAGTGGTCGCCGCGGATCGCTTTCGTGTCGCCTAGCCAGCCGCGCGTTATCAAACCTCGGGCACGCGCAATGAACAAAGTGGCTGAACCCCCTCACCGTACCTCTCTCCACCTTCTCCTTCATCCCCCCCCCCGTCACCCTCCTCGCCTCGCCCGAGGAGCAATTTCGTGGTGAAATTTGAGCGAATGCCGTGTAAGTCTCGGAACCGCGGACAATTTCGTGGTAACGTTAACAAATACCGTTGCACGCTCGTGTCCCGTGCCATGTTTCCGGGCTGATGGCGAACCCCGCGCAGTCGCCACGCTCTGTCCTCCCGTGACCTCACCACCCTCTCCTTCCACACAGCCGGAAATTAATATGAAATTGGTCTGTAATCCGGATAGTCTGCGCGCCGTAGACGCAAGAAAATGATCTTCGGGCACGTGGCATTGCGTGCCCGGGCCACTCGTTTAAATACGACCGCGTGGATTATTTCCTCCCCGTTCTGCCGTTCTGCCGTACCTCAACTTCACCAACTCGCCCGATCGTAATCCCAATTTTGCTCTTTGCCACCGTTGTACCGTCCCCTTTCGACGGTCTATCTTATTCTCCGGCATGAACGGACTTTCTTTGCCCTCTCTCGTGATTTAGAATCGCCACGACTCAAGGAACAAGGAAACGAATTTTGCTAATTCCTATCCCGCGATTCCTTCCGCCGCGCGTAATACGTTGGGGAGGGAAGAATTCGAAGGTACATCGCTAGGTGATTATGCGCTTCTGTATGAAATATATTTTCCCCGAGTTTCCTCCGAGACTTCCGTTTGCGTGCACATAAGAAGTACAGACAAGTATAATAAATTAAGTACGGAAAAAGTATTAAGTGCAACACACACACACACACACACATATACACGTAATATGCAAAAAACACAAGCGCACAAGTGCAGAGTTAAAAAGCCACTACGTATGAAAGAAATGAAAATTGCATCATGTACTAACACCAAAATTTAATTTCAAGCATTGTCACTATATAATCGTAATATACTGCACTGGTAAAGCGGCGTGTTTGCTATTAAAGCGAAATTCCAGTAATGCAATCCAGATTTGACTTCATTGCGAATTAGTGTAATCGTACGCGTGGAACTATGCGATATTAGATCGAGTTGCTGGCCAATATTTTATAGGGTAGTATTAGCTATTTTATGGTAATGTACGACCCCAATTTGCATGTTCATCTAATCCACAACGTATTAAACATTCAATAGTTCATTATACTGCAAGCGTAGCATTAAATAAATACCACGGTGTGCTTGACGCAAATGGTGTGTTCCATATTCGGAAGAAAATCTATTCTCTAGAACGCAATCGCGCGTAAGTCTTCAATTCAACGGCGCATAGTTTTAGTTTTTTTTTTTTTTTTTTTTTTTTCCACCCAAATTCCTTCGTGCTTGTGAATCTGCATTTCGCGAAGGTAAAGAAAGTCTTAATGGGGACAGCTTTTACAATTCTCGCAGAAACCTAATTTTTTTTAATCAATTCCATCTGTTTCGTCGGAGTCTCGAGAAAAGAGGAACAAGTATTTTTACAGACTAGGTCTTCCTTCATTTATTAAAAGAACTAACTTTCCAAGAGTCAAACAAAATTTCTGCGTTGAGAAAGAAAAACTTTCTCATTAAGACCATTAGATCAATGAGCGAGTTCTCATTTCTTTAACTTTTCGTTCTGTCGTTTATTGTGAATAATAGACTGATGAAAATGTTGTACGTTTCCTTTTGCTCGATAAGATTTTATAAATCTATTCTTATATCGATACATTATATAATATGTGTATAATATTTATCTTATTACTGTAGACGAGTTTCACATATTTTTATTTAATAAATAAGAAATTTCTTAGCATAAACCAAGCTCGATTTCATCGTGCTTCCATTTTGCCTCTTGCTGCTGAATGTACTAAATCCGAGTGGTGGGTTGGTCCGCGACGTGTCTAATCCAGTGGGAAAGTGCCGCGTCGGCATTTAATCCTGCCGATCCCACGGATAATCGAGGCGATGGTGTATACATGGAAGAAACATTCCGTTAATCTTGAAATATATCAGTAACCGTATAAAAGAACGGGACCGTTCGCCAAGCCAATTTCAACGCTCGAGTAATTTCAAAATTTCTGGAACCAGAGAAACGAAACGTACGACATCGCAGGGTCGAACTTTTTCGTCGCGGAATGACGAGCGTGGAATCACTGGGTGCTCCGTACATTATCTCAGAAACAGATTTCTATCCATCTTCATCCGGCTGACGTTGCATCATCTGTTATATATAAGCGTGAGGATGGAGGGAACAAACACACAAGAAAGTTGCTCGTTGGGGATAAGAAGCGAGATATTGTTGAGCTCCATCTTGTTCATTTCTTCTAGGAGTTAGAAATAATACGGAATGTATTTCGAAAATGCACTATCGTGAAGCGAGAGAGAGAGAGAGAGAGAGAGAGGGGTGGGGGAGGGGAAGGAATAACGAGTACACTTATCTACGCCGTAATCGCGTTATCCACCGGAGCTGTTGTTTCTCGTTCCACTATCGTGCCTGCAGTATGTGTACCTCATCGAAATGTGATGCTGCGTAAAATAAAGGTATAGAATATTGTTACCGGAGGGAATGCACACACTCGTGCTTATATGCGAGATAAACATGATGGCGTCTACGTAGACAAGCTGTCCTTAAGTAGAAGAACGTTCAAAATTTCACTTTTCCTATTAGACGAAAATTCACTTCTCTCAGAAAACGATATACAACGCAAATGATTGGTGCAAGTAAGACATTCGCAAATATTTTATATTTCTTCTTATTATAGATTTCATTCGAGGGGGTAACTATTAGCTGAAATGTTGTCCCACAGATTACATGATTTCATATAATTTCATCTCATTGCAAATAATTTTCTTCGCTACATATGAAGTCTCTCTCATTTGATAAAATAAACGATTTTATTTAATATTACACAATGATTTCTCGTGGTTGCATATGTGATTACCGGATTTTACATAGGGATTTCAGAATTTTATAATGATTTCGGGGACTTTGTTCCACGATTACATTAAGTGATTACCCCCTCGATTTCATTCCGTCACCTCCGATACGAATCTGAGATAGAACGTTGAGTAACGAAGTGAGCAAAGTATTCTGATCGAATGTACCTTCCATTGTCAGTCAAGACAAATATTTATCGTTACGGCAATCATGCGCAAGGGGATGTTGTGATTTATCGTCTGGTAGACACTGTGATGTGAGTGAGACAACGAACGTGCTACGAGCCCGATGATGATTTAAATATCTCGAAGCCAGAGGGCGAAGCGTCACCCTCCTTTGCGCTATCATTTTTTTTCTTCCTCCTCTCGTGGTAGAAGAATAAGATTTTCTGCCGACCCGCCTTGCCAGTCAACCGCTCCCTCCACATTTTGCGCTCGTTTTAAAGGGATATTATCTCTGAGATATCAAGGTCCCAATAACTCTGCATTGTGACGATGAATCACTGAAACTGTTCCATTCCTTTCTACCCTCGGGTATTCCTCTAAAAAAATTTGAAGGGTGCCATGACGTTAATTAAGCTGCGCGTAGAATATCATTGCTTCTCAAATCTGGTAATCGGACCTCGACTATTTTCCTGTCAGAACTTCACCTTTCGGGCATTTATATCACAAAAGAAATATGAAAAATATAAAAACATGAACAATACTCATGACATTTACATTATATTGTGATTGCAGTTCGCGAATTATCCAATCAATTTTTACAATACCGGGAGCAAAGGAAATAAACGTAAAAGTAAAAATATCAATTTAAAATAGATCGGAAATGGACCAAAGAGATAAAAGGAGAAAAAGGTTATGTCGCGACGAGGTCGGACATTTGTATGCATTCGGCCGTCATACTATTGGCTTTGGAATCATAATAGAAAGCAGCTTAGGATAAACGCGCCTTGCACTTCGCTTCCAAGTCGGAAATGTCATTTGTATTGAAACAACGTGCAACAAACGCGACGGGGGCCACGGAAAAATATACAATCTGCGAAATGTAGTGCAAAAACTGCCGAACGCGACCGACGGGACACGTTTTAACGCCCGTTAATCCGCCCGTTATCGATAATCGATCGTTGGCTAGCGAAAATCGACTTAGTCCGCGCGCTGTCCGAACGACGAGAGAGAGAAGAGTTTTTCTCCATTACGTCTGGTACAAGCCGACGGTACCTCGTGCGGTACCCCCCGACCCTTTCGATTCCCGAAGGGATCAGTGGCGGACAAAGGTCACTCATATGCAGGCTGCTCATAGATCATGGTTAGTCCGACCCCCACGGTTGTCTGCCTGCTGCCCATAAGACTCGACCTTAGCATCCTCAATTATCCATGGGGATAGCCACCATCGTTTCCCCAAGGAGTGCACCCGCGATGGTGGTCGGCCGCAAAAGTTTCCTTTATAATTAAATCATTAATTTGGCGGGGGAGTTTCTTTGTTTCCTAGACCTTGATCCTCCCTTGGCACGGTGAATTATCTTTGTCTTTCTCTTCCGGATGTTTAAACATTTCCCTGTATGTCCAAGAAACGTAAGAATACCCCTTTTGTGAATATTTTTATTCTATTTGTGTCTGGAATTCATAATATTTAAGTGTAATATTTTTATATTTGCCGTTGATACGGTTAAGAAATTTGTACTGTATGCTTTATATTTATTTATATCGATTTTTTAAATTATTGAATTAAAAATTTTGATCAGAGTCCGAAGAAAATATATTTTATACTTCTTATCACATGGGTGTATCTTTTCATATAAGTAAAAAAGTTATATTTCTTTGAAGGGTAACGGCGGTTCCGTAAAACGAAAATTAGTTCTAGGCGAAAGCCTGAAGCAGCTATAATCCAAAAGTTGGCCAAACTTTTGTAAAAGGCATTTTAGGTAGCCTAGAACTAGTCCCAAACTCATTTTCAACTTTGTCTCGTTTCTACAACATAACTTAAACCTTGCCGGTAGTCTTAGACTTTTTTACGGAGTATAGATGTGATTTCTAGCGTCACTTTAACTGCAATTTATATGTACGTCAAACATTTCGGTAGCGGTTTAAAATAGACGATATTTGTATATATTAAACTTCAAGTTTAATATTCATATAAATTGAACTCCATTGATCTTCCTTTGCTTTTATATGATTGATAAAGGATTATGTAAAGTAAAGATGGATACCATTTGTCTTAGCGTAGCATCAATTGTATCAAAAATATAGCTGTGAAATTGAAACTATACCGCGAGGAAATAGGAGCTTGGATATCAGAATTTCATGGCGATATTCTCAGGATTTATGATAGATTCATGATTTGATTCCAATATACGATTACGAACCGTACATCGACGAGCTCTCTTTTGAGGATTTGATGGAATAACTGTCAGTTCATATATTTAATATCTTTTATCATATAGGTATTTGTTATACCTATCTTTAGATATACCTTTAGTTATACCTACATTTAGAATATATATAAAGATATTCTTAGCTGTGAACATAGAATAGGTTAAGCGTGAAT
>NW_017305997.1:977901-979449 GCF_001594115.1 Trachymyrmex septentrionalis | reverse complement strand
ATATATACTATTTGAAATATTTATTGCATTCACTAGTTATAGATATTATTTTTGTGTTACTTTGTTACTTCTGGAAGCTAAAAATACGTTCGACACAATTTGTGCGGCAATATACGTTGCCTGTATCAACGACTGGAAAGAGTTAAAATTCTTATATTACGAAATAAACACATAAAAAGCTCTCCACGAAGGGATTATATTGCAATAATAAAAGTTTCATGGCATTGCTCAATTTTGCAACTGTAATAAGAGTAAACACGGAGCGTAAATCGAACGCCGGAAACTCTCATCGGCAAACGCAGAGTAAACGCAACACACGTTCTTGATATTTTCACGCCTCAATAGCCTTAACTTCGAAAATGGGTCACGATAGCCGTGAACGAGGAATTATGTCCACGGTTCTATACTTCGTCGTGTTTGTAGTTGCAAGTCTAATCCCACCATCTCTCGGCGATGCCGTTCCTCGATCTCTCGTATCCTCTCTTGCTATCCGTTGGCTTCTATTTTTGCTACACTTTTCATCGCTATACTTCCATGTTCAAGTTTTTCATAGCGCTTTGCGAGTTTGTACCTAGATACATACAGGGTGTCTCGAATTTAAATGATTAAATTTTGGGCGCGTGTAGGGGATTGATAGATTAAGAAAAAAAATCTTTTAGAGATTGCTCGGTTTTGCTTCAATTTGGCGAAAATCGCAAAAAAAGGACAAAACGTAGTTTTCATTTTTGTACTTATTTATTCATACTTATTTATTCATACTTATTTATTCACTTGTTTAATGCAGATGCTGGTCAAAATATTGGCCTCTTGCAGTAATGTACGCATTGCATCTTATATGGATAGCTCGTGTTGCAGCCAAACACTAATCTTATCAACGTAATGACTCGTCAATCATTCTTCTATCTGGAAATTGGCGCCCATACTATCGCACTGTCTCTAAAGCATTATCGCTAAGTCGTACATAAAAACAATAACATTCCGAAAATTTTGTCTTTTTTTTGTGATTTTCTCCAAAAAAACAAAGCAAAAAAACGAGCATATCACTAAAGGACTTTTTTTTCTAAATTTATCGATTCCCTACACGCTCTCGAAGTTTGGGACACCCAGCATTTAAAAATTCGGGACACCCAGTATATCGGCCACCAAGTTAGAATTCAGATTACGTTACTGCACATTCGCCGCCGTTTAATTCGCAAAGATGTACTAACGGACTTTATAAATCGAATAACGACAATTAACAGTACACGTATGTACTGACTGTATGAACGTACAAAAAAAAACCTGAGTTATTACTTATTCATTGACATATAAGCTAGTACACTTTATTACTTATTAGTAGTTTATAGACGTATGGAACTTTTTTTTAGTCTTGCCAATACTGAGTTAGAATAAAATATATCGACAATCGTGATGTTTAGAAATATATCCGCCTTGGTAATTTTTCCAATCATTTACATTGTTCTAACTTGTAGTAAAATCTTCATATTTCATACTTTTTGAATACTTTCGATTTTTGGTCATTTATCAATGTATGTAAGCCGTTTTGAA
>NW_017305997.1:966186-977801 GCF_001594115.1 Trachymyrmex septentrionalis | reverse complement strand
CTTCATATTTCATACTTTTTGAATACTTTCGATTTTTGGTCATTTATCGATGTATGTAAGCCGTTTTGAAATTGACGATTAATTATTTTAGAATTAATCACATTTCATAAAAGCCGTTTATCACAATTATCATAATTCATTTATTTCACAGTGTCGTATGGATTTATCGCGAAATGAATGAATGACAACGATAGTGCTCCTCTTACGTAATCTATTTTTAGCATATAAGAATTATAAATTCGCAATGCATCTGTGGACGGCAATTCATGAAAATCGTGTCTATAGACTTTGTGTTTCGCATTGTCTGTTAAGTCGGCATTATTGAATAATAATTGTTTAGTAACACATGACGTGCTAGCATTTTTCCATCTATTTGTCGACCTGCATTTGATATCAATAAGAATTATGAATAAAGGTCGACATCAATCATCACTAATCATGAAATAGGTCAGTTTTAATAAATAAGCTATTTATTTTGTGTCTATGGTGGACAAACTTTAAGAATCGCTTAACATCTTTTGCATTATTTTCTCTTTTATCAAAGGAAGTGTAGATCGTAAGTGAGCGTTTTATTAGAGATCGGATATTGCCCTGTATCATCTTCCGTTAAAAGCGTCTCTCAAAACAAATTAATTGTATAATAAAACTTTTAATTGGGAAAGCAATTAATTATTCGGCTAAATTAATTAAAATAAAATTCTGTAAGCAGATAAGCCGTACGAATCTAACCTGGCGAACCTGGTCCCTCGTAATATTAATATCTCTCTTTGATATAATTATTACCTTTCCGTTTTCGGCTTGCCTCGCAATTAATTATTTATTTCTGTAGAGATGTAATAAATTTCAATTTAAGGTGCATGATAATAATAACAACCCAGAGACTTATAACCGTTTACGTACTGTATATCGTACCAATTGTTTCAGAATTGTATTTATTTGTATTTTACCTGGATCGATACGGCAATTTATGAACTCATGAAAATACTTGCTTACGCGTAAACTCATAGCATGCATTACATTTTGTGCTCACAGCGCCGTACCTTTACAAATCTAAATCCGCTTAAACCCCGTTTTAAGCCGTTTAAATTGCTCGTGACTGACATTTCTATGTGCAAACATACGTTGTAATTTTGTAACTGTTTGCTGCGTATTCCTCCGCACGATTAAGTTAATAAATAAAAGATGTTAAATATACGCGTTTATATCCAGTCAGTCAAAAAATCGCAAATTTTGTACATGGTCGATTCGAATTCCGCGTTATCGATGTGCACAAATGCCGTAATATCATAGGTTTAGAATCACGTATATTACACTGGAAAAAGAGTCCGGTTTGCATTAATTGGAATTCTGATTGAAAATGGAGAATTTTCTGATTAAATCTATTATAATTCTAGACGAGATATAACGAGAGAATTCTGATTGATATGAACAGAATTTTTTAATTGGTCAATTTTCAACCAAAAATTTTCCTCAATCTAGACTTTTCCATCGTAAATTTTTGATATTTCAAAGTTTCCTACGTTATTCGTACTGTATATAATAATTATTCTTTCGTTTTTACATTAGACATTTTTATTCCTTTTATATCTTCAATTGCCGTTTCCTTTGTAAAGGACGATAGAAATTATTATCGACAAGATGGCATGAAATCGAACAATTCCGTCGTTTCTCACCCTAATTGCGCACGACGTCCATGTCGTGTGTGTTGAAGTTCAATGCCAGCAGCAGCACAAAGTGAACTTCTATGCGGTTTCCAGGGAGAGATTCCGCACGTCCCTGGCGAACGCGTTGCACCAAGCACGCCATTTTCGAGCACAACGGCTCTAATTAAGTGTCAGACGCACCGGGTGAAGATGACACGCAACCGCGGACGATAAGGCGGTTAAGGGGTTAAGGCTGCGGTCGGCGCCGTTGTGAAAAGAAGTCGAGAGAAAGAAGCCGGCACGGCGAAACACGCGCGGTAGAATTAAAAGCCTGGAGGGCAAGCTCCTCTTATCCACTCGACGAAACGCGATAATGGCTCAGCCACGCTGTAAATCTTACGGATTAATCCTCCGCGCCTTCGCCGCAAATTTCCTTTCTTCCGCTCTTTCGCACCGTTTTGCCATATTTCTTTATTTTGTTCCACCCGCGCGCATCTCCTCTTATACACTGTTCTGCAAGAATTTTGAACCGATTTTTTTTTTTTCTAAGAGAAAAACAACGGTTGAGTAGAAAATGATTGATTACTTAACTGGAAAAATGATTTATCCGTAATGACTGCTAGACATTGGAAAATAATTATATTCATCATATCATTTTTCGTTTGTGACATAATCTGAAGTAATTTCTTTTTAAATACAACTCATTTAATTTCTGTGAAATAAGATTCTTTCTATCAAAGATAGAAAAAGATAGGTGCACGACTAATATTAATATTGACATACAATATTATATAAGGAGACGCATACTTCGGTCTTGATTGATTGAGACATATAAGACTTTCTTTCAGTTCTCTTGCACCTTCGCCTGCATTTTCCTTACTTGTCTCCCAAGACAATCCAGAAACGAGCTACGCCCGCGACAGGATAGAGCGAGTTGACGTTAACCGGTAATTACCGCTAATGTCCCGTCTCGTCGCTGTTCAAAGCTCACGAGTAGGTTCTTCCTACTACTCTCTGTCGCTCGGCCGCTCAAACGGGGAGACTACTTAGGAGAATTGCTACCTCGAATGTCGCGGACACTTCCGTGCAAACGGAACGCACAATCGAGACGAACAGCGACATCGGAATTGCCCGTAAATAAAAACGCTTTAAAATAGTTCTTTTGACGTTCGAGCGAGTGCACAATTTATGTAAAATAAGAATTGAGTTAAAATTAAATTGATTTTAATGCTCCAAAAATTACTTGGAGAAAAAACGTAGGAATAAATATGAAATTTAGAAGTTGTGCATATAATGTGAAAAAAATCATTGCAAAATATATTTTATATACAATAATAGATCTAATTTTTTGACATACTTGTATAATAATAAATTTCATAAATCAATTTGCAACAATACGATTTGCGAAAGGAATTTTTGATAAAATAAGAAATATTTCAATGGGGATAAAAATAATATTCGTAGCAGCTACTGTGAAATTTAATTATATAATAACACGTGAGTACTGAGACAGGGAAAATAGGACGGGATGCGGAGGAAACGATGTTAAAATACAGTTGAAGTCAGAGCAAGATACTACGGAGTGCTGTTTTTGATGAAATTCAGTTGCACCAGCAATTTACTGAGTACTTCCATAATGAATACCGCTGTAGTGATTGCGAGGACGCAGTGGTCATACGAAAGCACGTGCAACGCGGTTATGGTGACGCCACACGGTCCTTAAAAGCCGTTATCTTATTACATTTGTAGGCGTTGCTTCGCTGCACGTAGGAAGAATTTACACAGAGAAAATTGAAAAATTAAAATTTAAGTAGACATTTGTAACGTAATTAAGACAAAATAAACAGTGCATCGTAAAACTGTCGCGGAGTTTACCTTATCTCTCGCAGCTGTGCAAATATTTCAAGACTTTTCCATGTTTCGTGCGAATTATTGTCACTTTAAAGGGTGCCTCGGCAAAGACAGCGAATCGCAGGTGCATCTGCGACTTAGGTGAAAAGCGGACTGTTCCCGGAACATAGAGATCGGCCGTGCGAGGAACGATGAGTCAATAATGGCGCTTTAAAATGGCTTAAAAGTTGCGAAACAATTCTCGAAGCCTCGGGACTGACAAATGCCATCAAAGTTTTAATGCCAAAGTCATTTAAAACTTCGGCCCATCCGTCTCGTGGCTCGCGAATGGAACTTGTCGTCTTCACCGTCACCGTCCTCCGCTCGATCTGTTCTTCTCTCTTACATTCTTTTCTTCCCATCACTTACTCTTCGTCTTTCTATTTGGTTCAGGGTGTTGCAATATTATCAGACAAAAATAATATTTTTTACTATTACTATATTGCGTAATATTTCTATTAATACACTCTTTAAAACTTTTAAAGTGAATCTCACTCTGAAGAGAGAAATTTCACTTTTAAGAATTGAAAATTGAGCTATTATTTTTCAAGATTGAATCTTCACTCTTTAGAGTCTTCTACTCCAAAGAATTTGGAGAGCATATTAGGTTACTACATGATCCTCCGGTAGAATAATTCATTGAATTAAAACATACTTAAATCTACACTTTTATTAGGAATTATAAATATATATACAGAATTGCAAAAAAAAAAAAATATAGATATTAGACTTTCTAAAGGGGGATACGAGCCATATTTATCAAATTATTATATCAATACATACTTTTGTATTCTTAAAATTCGAAATAGGCTAAAAATCACTTGTCGGAAGTTATTATTGTCGCGCTCTGTACAAACTGCCTTGTCCTAATCCCGTTTCTATTCCTCCTCGTACATCCTGCTTCCTCATTCTACGAGCTCGTGGAAACGCAATCTCGCAAATTTGCTTTGTCCCGACGAGGAGGCACGGAGGCGAAACGTAAACTTGCGAAGCGCGACGACCGTCGACGGCGGATCGAATTGGATTATTATTTAAATCACTTGACGGTGTTATATAGATCGCTGGTATAAAATAAATTCTGCGCGATATAAGGTATTCGTTTTCTCGTTTATGAAGAAACGAAAATGGATTAATACGAGCGAGTAAATTGACAATGCCGCTGCGTAACTCTGTGTTTGATCCAATTTATCGAACGGAATAAATATTTCCGTTGATAAAAAGGACACGTTTTGCTGCGCTTTTAGCTCGATGCCAAGTGACTCTCGTTGTATATACTCTCTTATTCTAGTGAAAATACACAGAACGACTGTAGAACGCAATTTACGTTGAATGGGAAAATCGTCCCAAGATATATCGTTAGACAATGATGGCGCATCTATTTTCACGGTTGCATCAAGGAAGTAAATTAAAGGCGATTTCGTTCTCTGTCTTCCATTTACATTTAGCCGCGCGAACATTAATTCCGCCCCAATTAAACCACGGTACGTCGCGCTCTCGGTTGCTGCTTGCATTTTGTTGCGACGCGAGAACCGTGTCTTCCTTTACATGAGAAAAAGTACTTGCTCGCTTCGAAGTCTCTAATTAAGTTCTACTTAAGCCACCATATATTCTGCGACGTAGCGGCAACACTTATTCGTGAGCGAGGTCGTGCTAATTTTCCATCTCGTATATATCCTTTCATAAGATCCAACGTTTAACGTCGTTGTCTAAGTTTCACATTTCTGATAAACTAATCGGAATTCTAATGACAAATTTAGGTTGATTTATACAACTCATTTTACATAATTACTGAGATATCGAGAATTCTTATTTATAAGCAGTTCTAAAATAAGTTCAGGAACAAAACTCCGAATAGTAAATATGCGTTTTTAGATTTTATTAAAATTAAAATTCTAATCGATATAAAAATGTGTCATCGCGATATTAAAATCAAACGAGGTTTTAGAAAATGTTTGCAAAATTAATATCAATTTTTTCATTAATTATATACAAATGATGAAATTATATAATATTATATTATATAATTTTAATATAGTTGATAAAATTTTCAATCTCAAAGATCTCATTCGTTTCATATTAAATGTATCAGGAATAAATGAAAATTCTTTATAAATCACAATTTTATTCTAAGATTGGAATGTAATACTTAAAATCTGGAATAGCTGAATTATTTTAATCGTTCTATGGTATACTCGTATGTCTTATAAAATAAGAATTATTGGTAAAAAAGAAAATGTGCATCTAAAATTGAATGTTGATGAATACCATTGCATAATACTATTGAAAAAATCCTGTTTATCAACATTTTTCACGTATTTAATATGATTCCAGTAATTTTAAGATTACATTACATATATAAATTACTAGTCGAATCATCCCTCAGGACTCATTATATCGCGATGCGATGAGTGCTAGATACATGAAGGAACAGCGTGGGGAAATCACTTAAAGTCTCGCGGGTACATCCTTGGAGCTGTACGAGAATGTAAGCGTGCCGATGAAATCTCTGAATCGCGGGAGGTCGGAGCAAAGCTCCGGATTTTACGAGTTATACTGATAAAGCTCGCAGAAGATTTTGCGTCCAGCATTTCTTCGATCCTGGTCGCCCTCAAGTCACACCCTCTGCGTATACTTTGCTTAAAGGACTCTATTGGAAAAGTTTTTACGATTGGTTCGTTCACGAGAAGTTGGGTCGCATCGCCTTACCCCGAATCCTTCTGAATAAAAGGGATTCGGTAGCGTCGACTGTTTCCTGGTACTATGTAAATGCACAAATATACATACTAAAGAACGTTGCTGTCAGTGTACAGTCCAGAATCATTCGATTCCAAATAAAAAATAGATATTCTACGGATTTTGTATAGAGATATTTTTCCAATCATTTTTGGATTGTTCAGCAATCTTTATAAAATGCAAGTTTTTGTTCTTTATTATTATACCTTGTAGTCATCTACGTTTAAACGCCAAAACGTCGTAAAGCCACGAAGTGACATTATAGCTCTCGTGCTTTCACGCCTCCTATTCACAGGAAAAGCTACTTAAAATGCGAAGTTCTATTTTAGAACTCAAGTTTACCCCTTAAGTTTCTATTGCTAGAATGGGCGCTCGCGCAAGACACTCCATCGTTTTAATTGCCGCGTCGTTATTCCCGCTTTTTTACGATCCATCAATTTCCCCGCAGTGTTGCGCCGCAGATTCATCGATTCTCCGACGATTTTTTAAGACGTGATTTGCAGGAATTTAATAATAGTATGATGAATTAAGTCACACAGCATTTATAAGATTCGTACTGGAAGAAACAATATGTTAATAAAATATCAGAGAAGTAATTTTGTTACAATCGATCTGTTTGGAAAGTACAATTTTGCTGAAGTACCTCTAAAAATTTAACTGGATGCAGATTTAAAGATTTTGTTGAACTATTGAAATAATTATGTATGACGCTTAAGCTGATTGCTATAATATCAAAACTTTTTGCAGCATTGCTCGTCATGCTTTAGTTTTCTATGAATATTTTAAGATTCAAGAAAACTTTAAATATTTTTAGATTTGTATCTAAAGTTAAATCTTGAGATAGTAAAATAATGTACTGTAAATCAGTAATGATTGCTTTCTATTGCTTATAAGTAAAACTTTTACAAGTAGAATAAAATTTCACTCTTAAAGATTGAACATAAGTCACTCTTTTTCAAGACTGGCTCAGTTTTCAATTAGAATGAGATGCCACTCCGAAGAACTTAGGGAGTACAATACGATTTATAATACCATACATAAGTACAAGTTTCTATTTTATTTTCGTCCCTCACTTTCTCTTTCTGTTTGTTGCAATCCGTCTTTCAACTCATTCTGTTTTTCTTGCCACTGATTAGCAACCTGTGCGATCATAAAATGTATATTTCTCTCTTTCGCCCGTACTAATCTGTCTGCTCCCCTTACTTCTGTCATCGTTAGGATCCCGCTTACCATCGCCATGTTATAATCCACCATAGCGCGGGTTTAGTTTGACAGGTAGTCTGCGAGACTGACACAAAGCTCGCCACCAAACATACCTACCTGCTACCAACCACCGTAGACACCAGCGTGTAGAAATGCCACGGTGAACTCCAGCGAATCCACGCGCACGCCCGCATCCGAATAATCTCCATTCAAAATTACGTCACGCGCGGCGAAATTGCGATGGTTATGCAACTTGAGAATTTCGAGGGGATTCATCACTGAATTCGCATTTCGCCGGACGCGCCGAGGGCGCATCGGCAATCGCAACGGCAACAGACGGCTGTGCGTCGCACCGCGTCGGTCTACGGCAACATGGTATTTTTTTAACGAGAAACGTACCGTGAAATTGGCCTACGAAATTCAATGTCGGTCGGAACGAAGCGTTTTAACTGAATGTGTTCGGTTATCGATGCGGGAGCATTACTGATTTTACCGAATTTTATTGCACGCAGTTGCGATTAAAATAAACGGTTTCTATCTAACACCGTCACTCGATGTTATGCAGAATAATTGAATATCAAAAGTATTGTATTAAAAGAGAATTGTGTGGTAAGGGAGACCGGGGCTAATAGATAAATTTTTCAATTTCGAATTTTTACAGATGAAATTAAGAGACTTATCGAAAAATTAAATTCTACACCAGTTACTACATACATTTGACTACCTAATAGTATTTTAATAATAAGAGAAAACTGATAACTAATATGAAAAAAATGCATTTTTCTAATGCATTCCATCTGATTCAACTAGTCCCGGAACCGGGGTAATTCGACTAAGATTATTAAAATAAAGATTAATGTATTGTAAACTTTTGGCTACATTTTAATAAAACTGTTATAAAAATATATTTTAAACACAAACATTCGCTTCGCAGGGCAAAACAATGCTTCTTTTTGCAAAATTCGTTCATTTCATACAAAAACACATCGAAGCCTACCTAGTTTTTAAGATGAAATATGAGGGAACTAAATTTATAACATTTACCACTGAGGAAAATCTTTTTAAAGGAATAAAATTTTGAGTACTATAAGAGTCGTCACTAAATGAGTCATACAGTTCCATGCTGTGGTTAGTCTAGTATCCCCATCATATTTTAAAAACATTAACAATATACGATAAAAAAGATACATAAATAAAAAAAATCTGTTGAACTTTATTAAATAAGAACTACACTTACTATCTAAGCAGAAATCAAATATCTCAGACAATTATATATGAATGTAAAACAAAAACTTTAAGAATAAAAATATTTACTTAGGTGTACGATTTTTTTAAATTGTGGCATAATTTCTATCATAAATGCGTTCGCAATAAGATGTTACAGCAGACTGAACGGCAGTCGCTGCTGCATCCTCAGACACATTTACGTGTGTCTCGCGTGTTTTTAATTATTCGTGTAGATTAATTATTCTTGATTATTCTACTTACCCCGGTCTCTCCTAGTTGAAAATAGATTTAATGTAAAAGTAGATATATTATATATAAAGCGGGATAAAAAAAATTTTTGATTAGGAGATTAGTGGTATATTTTTATATATTTTGAAACTGAAACTGAAACTGATATCCAAGTTGCTCTATCTATATGTATTTTTATTGACGGAAAATAACTCAATTTTCCACACGAAAAGAATAATTTTACTGCAATATCTCAAAATTTAGCTAGATACAGATCTGAAAACAACTTAATATTGAACAACTTTATTTATTCTTTGAATAATTTTTTTACTAAAAATTATGTGCAAATGGAAATTTTAAATATGCATATATATGTGCAAATGATAAGCAATCGAATAAACTATAAAATCATAATTTTTTAAATGTTATGGAGATAACTTTACAACGGTGCGTGATAGGGTAATTTGAACATCGAATTCGGTTTCAGAGCGTCAAAATATAATACATAAGAATATCATGGCTAATTTCCAGACCAAACATTAAATATCGTTTTGTGTGCAATCGTAAATTAATTTTGTAATTTTTAAATTTTTACATTGTAATATTTAATTATTAATCATCAAATAATTGAAGTTGGAAAGTAATGTTTAACATTAATCGTTAATCATCAAATAATTTAAATTAGGAAGTTTAATGAAATGCAAATAAATGTAACGCTAATGAAGGGGAGTTCGCTCTTGAATGATCTCTTTACAACTTAATGCATTAAGTGTTTAATCGGATTTTTTATTTATCAGAGCGGACACAAATCAGACGAAAAAGTTTCCCCGCAGGCGAGCGTGCGATGTATTCTTACAAAGGCCCGCAACGTTGTGCACTTGTCTTCAGTAACTCGAATTCGTCGCGAAAAACGCGGTACGATCGTCGTTGCAATTATCGGAGCAATCGTAACTATCGAAAGCCATTACCGCGGGATTATGTGAAGCGCTGCTCGCAATTCTGGGGGCTGCTTTCTCAACGCTTCGCGTACCCAGAACTCGAAGGACAGAAAATCGACAGTTTCTTTCATGCGATTGTCTCCACCTTACATTCTCCGTCCTTTCATCCCTGCTTACCGTTCTTCTTGATGAAAAGTTTCGACTTCGAGTCGCTCGTTTTTCTTGAGCGAGCGAAGGAGGGTTCATAGGCGACGGCTGAAAGAAAAAAAAAAAGAAGAATAATGGCATATAAAGTAACGGAAGGCGATTTTGACGATATTATGAACTGCCACCGTTGTCTTTTCGTAGGCTTTCTTCTTCGCAGATACTACGACGGCCAACGAAAACAGACGCCACGCGATAAACGTTGCTTCATGAAACTTTCCCGTTTTATCTTCCTCTGTCGCTCTCGCGGCTCAGATTGATGGCGGATATCAATTTTACGTTCGAAGTTATTGCTAGACTGTGTTTGCGCTCATTCGAATATATCCGCGCATAAATCGACAGCCGGGCGTTCTGCGAGAGGAGCTTTTATCTCGTGAGCAGAGAAGATTTCCCGGCGTCGTCTCCCTCGTCATTGCTAGGAAGGATTTACTGCACGTATTCTACAATCGGTTGTCTTTATTGACATTGATACGGTGGTTTCGTCTGCGCTCGTCAAAGCGACTCGCGTATACTCATTTACTTTATTACGTCTGATGATTGAAATACTCGTATTTCGATAATCTTTATGTCGATTGATTTGGATCCTAGAGATTTCATTGTTCACTTTAATATAATATTTGCATAATAATTATCATAACAGCATTGACAGGATTACGACAGAATTGACAATCGGAGAAATCAGGGAATTGTCAGGGAAATGAAGAAACGGTTAGGAAAATTAGGGAAAAGTCAGGGAATTTCGTAGAATTTTGGGGAAAATTAAGGTGCTACGTTAAATTGATCTTTCAACAAAACATTGAACGGTTTCTAAATCAGAACAGAAATACATAAAATTTGAAAATATTATTGAAAAAATCAGGGGGAAGATTAAAAAATTTTGTTTGAAAATCACGGAAAAGTTGTAAAATTTTAGGAGAAATTTGCAACTTCGATGGATGACTGAATTAAAATGAAATATATTTCATGTAAATATTTTAGAAGATAGGACACGTTTCGCAATAAGAGGGACGAGTACCGTTCTCAGGAGATTTCCGCAACGAGAGGACACGACTTGTCGCCCTAGAAATCTTCCAGTCGGCCGCGTTTACAGCAGTGCTTCTTAAATCGAGGACCATGTACACGCTCCACTCGTGACTCGATTTCAGTCGTGACAGGACTGCGAGAAACTGGTTAAAGAGACGAGCGGGCGCAATTCGTTTCGTCAGCGAATATCAGGCGACCGATTCGCGAGCGACGCCGCGGGCGAGGCGTCTGTATTGCCAGCAAAACCGCGCGCACACCGAACGCGATGCCTTGTATATTCGTTATTTGCGGAGGGGCTTAAGCGGGCATTACCTGCAGTATACGTTTCATAATCCATTCCGAGAAATTGCTCGGTATATCTCTCGTTCTCGTAATCCTCGATCGAGCCTTAAAGCGTGTTTACGTTATCATCGCGAATTTCGCAATATCTTCTTAACAAACATCTTAACTAGATCTTCTAAAAGAAAATTTAAATACAGATAAATTTTTGCGTTGTACGGGAACTCTCGATAACAAAAGAATATGT
>NW_017305997.1:935034-966086 GCF_001594115.1 Trachymyrmex septentrionalis | reverse complement strand
TTAACAAACACCTTAACTAGATCTTCTAAAAGAAAATTTAAATACAGACAAATTTTTGCGTTGTACGGGAACTCTCGATAACAAAAGAATATAATAATTGGCAATACAGCCTCAGTAAGTAAAATTATAGGGTCATTGAATTTAAAGTAATACATCATTAAAACGATTATAAAATTGATCAAATATGATATAAACTTTTAATCCATCGAATAAAATTAGAAATTTTTTAAATAGCAGATTTTCAAGAAAAGTATTCAACTTATGAGAACTCGAAAAACTTTTTCCATGTATTTTTTTCATTTAAATATATTAAAACATATAAATACGAAAGGACTTCTTTTCGTATTTTTACAGCAGCTTTATACTGATATTTCTATGCCATAAAATTTTCGACCATTGTAATTGGACTTTTGAGCTACGTCAGTGCCTTCACTAATACTGAGAGTCGTCTAATCTATCCTGGAGCTAATAGCTCGCATCCTCGATGTCTCGCCAATGATTCAAAGGAAACTTTCTGCACACCTTCCTTCAAACATACGTCGCACGAGTAAGCAGAGCCCGGAGGAGGTGCGGTGTTATTGGTAGCGATGCATATTGGAGAGAAATCGAGAGGGCGAGGTACGACTAAGGGGGTAAGACCGGGAATAGGTCGGGGACCGGTATAACTCGAAACTTGGTTATGGAGTTGGTTGAATTATGTGTCACGTACTTAGTCTCAGCGCGAATGCGCGTCTGCCGTCTAAATAGGCCGGTGCAACGAGGCCGTTTGTGTGCGTGCGTGCGTGTGTATGTGTGTGTGTGTCGCACGCGACTGGTTTCTGTATGCCATTATGCGATATATGTATATGTACACCTGCGTAATCGCTACTTTCACGCTTACACCGCGGCTAAAGGGCAGCATCTCCGACGCGACGCGCACACATGGGCAGCTAGGTATGCGTTGGTGGATACCTTGGTGCGAAACACGCACGCTTGAAAAGCATCGCGCGTGCATATACGTCCCGTCGTGTACGTGGTATTCACGGAGCACGTCCGAGACGAAACTATTTCGTACGCGCGAACGACTGGCAAAGTTGGGCCGTGCGAACGCTTCTCTCCCGCGCGGTATTATGCAGGAATTGATAACGCCGAACTTGTTAATGCATTCCTGGATCAGTGTGCGCCATTTATAGACCATACGAGGAAAGACCTGGCACGTACCTCTACTACCACCCACCCTTTCCGTCGCCGTCGTTCTCGCAACCCCTATGTGTGCCCCGCGTCCCAAATTCGTGGTAGTGGCGACGAGGCGCGTGAGGTGATTAATTCGTTCGAAAGTTGGCGAAGTCGAAGACGGTGTGCTTCGGTCGCGCGAGCTCCCGCGCAGGAATATAATAGCGTACTCCAATGAGAAAGAAGGTGGAAACGGATCGCAGAAGTTAGATGCGATCGTGAAAGGAACGCGCGATACTTGAATTGGAAATGCGTCCGAGACGGAAAGAGCGCCATATCGCGCCTCCGTCACGTTATTGACGCCACATATTGCTGAGGCAGGCATTGGCAAGGACGTTCCTTTAATTTTCACCAGCGATATGAAAACCTTTAAGCTCGCGACTCGTGACGCCTGCATTCGTATACAGTGTCGTATAATACGTTTCGCGATTAATATATTGTACTTTTACTCTACATAAGATATACCGAGGGACCGCAATGGCAAATTAATCTTTAAATTAATCCTCAAGTAGGTAGTCGGCTACGACACTCCAGAGAGTTTTCTTTAAAATCTTGTTCCAGGAAAGGAAAATAAAAAGTTTTATATCTCAAAATTCGTTATTAATGTAAATTTAATTATAGCATGTGTGTGTAATAAAAAATACAACTTCACACGGAAAAGACGGTTTTACTGAAGCTTCTAAAAATTTAGTTAGATACAGATCTGAAAATAAATTTGTCGAACCGTTAAAATAATTATATAAAACGCTCGAACTGATAGAAGACTTTTTGTAGCATTGCTAATCATGCATGAGATTCCTACTTTTGATGGTCCATCAACATTATTTTCAGATATATATGTAAATTTTTAAATACTTCAGCAAAATCGTTTATTCCGTGTAAAATTGAAATTTTTTTTTTAGGTATTCTAAGCACTTGATCAACTTTCGTATTTTTAAATCCCCTACTTATTTAAAGTTAGCACGTGACGGCACTGAACAAATTTTATTTCAAATAAAAAGAAAATAGTTTCGCTGTCTCTTGGTGGCGACACGTATAGAGATCTTTTATTCTTCGTTTGCATAGTGAAAATGAGCGGTCGCTTGAAGAACCGTTGGAGCAAATGCTTTTGCCGAGTTAATCTCGCAAACTGCTCGAACGGTGCTTCTCGCGCCCTAATTATCCCGGAAAGCGGCATCGTCGAACTCGAATGCGATCGGTATAATCAACGCGCGGCGGATTAGAAGTGCCCGGTCTCGTAGCACTGAAGGGGTTTTCGATAGGAGTCGCTAAAAGATGAGAATGTCGGCGCCGACGACGAATTACGCAGTCGGTGGCGCTTGCATTAGGAATTGTCGGCCTTAGCTAGCGATCGCGCGCGCTCCAGCGATCCTCAATACCTCTCATCGCCGCGTCCTAATTATTCTGGTAATTATTCTAGCCATTATCGCGCCGGCGGCGACCGATCGATAAGAACCGCCCAGGATCGTGCACCAGCATTTTCCCCCTTCTCTTCCCAATCTCGACCCCCTCCCGAAGGGCTCGAGCGGATAGGACGCGCGTCTTACGAAGTTACCCCTCTTCAACCACCGCCCACCAATAAACCACCCTTCTTCCGTGATTCCGTAGACCCCCCTCGTAGCGCCGTGAAAAGCCGCTTCTGGATTTCGGTGAGACGCCCGCTAGCCACTCTAACGAGAATCCAATAATCCCCAATTCTCCGGAACGATGCTCGGCAAATAGAAGTTTATTTGAAAGATACGCTGTCCGAAAGATGGCAAGTTTCTCGAGTACATATATGGATATACACGAGCTCGTACTTTACTCTCCCTCCTTGCCCTCTGATAAGAAGTAACTTGCCGTTTCAAAAGCAGAAAAGTAAGTGGATCTAGTCGAAGGTCATGTAACACTTTCCTTCGGTCAGGAGTTAGGTTAAGCCAGTGTTACATTCACATATTATTCAAATTATATTCAATTTGAATTAGTTTTAATTTCTATAAACCGCTATTCTTACCCAATATGTCGTTAATTTGATTGAAACAATAGAGTTAATTTAACCGAAGAAAATGTATTAAGTTTGACTGAAATTTAGTTTATTGTTTACTACGTGCATTAATATAGACGTTATTTACTTTGGAACTAACTATAGAAACTATAGAACCGATTTACATTTTGACACTCATGGAAATTAAAAAAATAGTAAAATATTATTTAACCAAGAAGTTGGATTGCCATTACTCCTTTAGTATTTAACAGTGCATAACAAATTAAAAATATCGCTATAACATGCAACGAAATAAGTTCTTTTATAGAAAGCTATCGCTAATATTGACGATTTGGCGCGGAGCGTGTTTGGTAGCGATATTATTCGTATATTATTAGTATATTATTCGTGACCCAGCTCGGATTACAGGATTTAGCGCGTGCATCTTGTTTCTCCAGTTTGGTTGTATACGATAAAGATATTCCGTGCTACGGATCATTGAATAAATATTATACTACATTTCGTATGCTTTACGATGAAAGCTGTTGTATTGTGTGTCGACGTAATATAAATTTGTCGATAAATTTTAGATTATGAGATTCGGCCGTATGATATTAAATTCAGACTTTAGAATAAACTCAACAGCGTTACTCATTCATCGCGATTTAATTAAGCCTAAGAATCGTCTCGGCAGGCGGCGACATATGTGCTCAATATTATTCTCGTATGACACGTATACATATGTTTGCATGAGGAAGAGAAGGTAATATTGTGGCACCCTATTTACATTTCATACAATAACTTAAGTATTTAATCAATATTTAAAACTTAATGATTACATTTGTCAAAATGTTGTTCTAGATTTAAAAATTGATTCTAGATTTAAAATTATGAAACATACATTATTTTTGGAACACTATATATTTATAAAAATGTGGGGACACTAATGGCTCGAAGAGAAACAAGTAATATGGCTTTTTACGAAAACAGATTTAATAAATTTTTTGTTTAAAAAAACAATATTTGGTTATAAAATTAAAAAAATAAAATATTACAAAATGTATTATGCAAATGTATATATATACACATCACTTCTTTCGCATATAGGCTGCTCTGTACTAAATATATGTATATAGTACGTATAATAAACTATGAGGTTAACGGTTAAACTGCGATCGATTTATGGAGTAATTATTTTGATATGAAAACTTGAAAATGAGTAATTAGCACGCTTAGGAGGACTACATTAACAACATGCTATATTATTTAACTTTGCATAACTCGAAATGTATGTAACCAAATAAAATGATAAATAACAAACAACGCAAATAATCATATATTCGTGTAATAATATGGATAGCTCAAGTTTAAGAAGAAGTACACAGTGTGTATGTGTAATTAAATCCTGAAATGTATCTTGAAAACATTTCGAAATGCTTGAAAATAAAAATGCATTAGAAAAATACTGACTATTGCAAAAACTATTGTGTATATTAGCATCATGGTGTAACGGTAAAATACTGAACAAATAATTCCATAAGAAATTATTAGAATTCGCCATTTAGTGGATATATTAGAGGAGCCATGATATCTACGCTGGCCATAATATCACCTTCTCCTGTATGGTTTTCGACAACGACGTTATTGAGTCGAAGAAAATTCGGCGAATTTTTTCTCTTGCACATAGACGCTCGCACCGCCGCTGTTGTAGTCTGCAAAAAAAAAAAAGAGAGAATAGAATGAATGAGGCGAAAACAGCATGGGTCCGAATCGATAACTACGATAAATATCCGACAAATTCGCCTGGCAAATTTACGCAATTTACGATCTAACCATAACGTAGGGTTTCTCGAATATGCGGCGAAAAGTTTTAGCTCCGAAATAAATCGCCGAGTTGCCGAAGTCTCATTTCTCCTTGCCGCGTATGCCGTAATTGCTTGTTGGTCCTCTCGAAATGGCCGTTCGTTTCTCTTTCTTATTTAAGCCCGCTGCGTTTTCGTATTTTCTCACGTCTAGTCTCAAGACTTTGAGTGCAGCGATTTTAGGATTAACTTTTAATACCGGAGGATATTAGCTAGACTGTCAAATTTGGGGGATTATTTCATACAATGTCAAGAGAGATGAGAGAGAAAAAGAGGAGGGAGAAGTACGAGAAAGAATAAGATAGATGAGGAAAACGAAGCGGGAAGAATAGAGAAGGGTGAACCGGCGCGGGCGCGGCGCTCACCAGATTCACGGCACCACTTCTTTCATCTTCGGATATTAATTTTACGGTAGAAGTAGGCGAGCGGTCGAGGGAGAACGATCTTAAGTGAGGTCCGGAGGGGATGGAAACAGAGAGAAGACCGTAATCCAATTTACCGGTGTCTCTCTCAAGCAAGAGCCTTGTCGGGATATCTCCGTTAGTCCGCCTCCCTTTCGCTACCCTTTGCTCTTCGGCGAGCCATTCCTGCCGTTGAATTCTTCTCGTACAGTCGAGAACTAGAAAAGATATGACTCGAGTTCGAGGCAATACCACGGGTATGCGACGTGTCTTTGTGGCGGTTCAAGTAGCCAACCTTTATCGCGTTCTTAGTTCCGTGATTTCTGCTCTTCTTTCTGCTTGATTCTTTGATTCCCGATAATCCAGACAAGATGTCATAGAGATATATAGACATATCGAATAATGGTGAACATCTTTCAACACCAAACAGAATTATATAGTTTATACGTGAGTAGCCTATCTGTGCAAAAGTAGTTATTTGTAAAACTTGTTCAATTTTTTTATTCGAGCTGTCAATAAAATCTTTTTTTTTTTAATTAAGAAAAATTTATCAACTGAGATAACAAAACGTGTATAATGTGCCATCAATAAAAATATAATTTCTATTAAAACAATGCACTATTTTTACAGTTAAAGAAAAGATTTAGGAATTATTGCAAGTGTTGATATAAAAGTATTTGCACAAATAGTTAAATCTTAGAGTAGATACTGTAAAAAATGAAATGTTAATTTTAATTCAAAGAGATAGTGGATTTTCTGAAAGATGCAAAAATGTTAAAATTAACACGAAAATATTAATTTTAACATTTTTGCATGTTTCAAATGATCCAACATACGTCTTTAAGTTAAAATTAACATTATTTTTTATAGTATGTTGAAATAAAATTTTGAAGTATTTATATAGTATCCCATTAATAAAAAAATTGCATATATTACAAATCACTATATTTAATTATTTATTGGATAAACACAATCTTTTTTACTATTTTATATTTACGTCAAATTCAAGTGAAAATCAAATATTGAACGCAGAAGAAAAATATGGGCAAAACAAGTTTTTTAAAAGATAATAAATTAAAATAAAAGTAGGTTAATCAGAGTACAAAATAGGGATTTAACTTCTTTTTTTTTTTCGCAACTTTATCCACTTTTCTCCCTTGATTTTATAACTGCTGGCTTTTACACAGTTTAAATCAGTCATGTTTATTCGTAATCTTCTTCCCCATGATGTTAAGAACCTAAATTTTAATATCTTATTTAAAAAATCTTTAAAATATAGCTTTTTTACTTGGCTATTCATATAATGTTGCATGTATACTTTCTGTAAATTCACGATTCACACACACGAACGCGTTCTCCATTGCCTATCGTATACATGACTCGCTGAGGGGGAGACAATACGTTTAGGATCTTCCGCTAAGAGAATATTCTTCCTGACACACGGTCTCGTGGCGACGCATTAGAGGCGACGCAACTTTTCTCTCTAAGCCGATAATCAAATTGAATCATCTCATGCGCCGGCATCCTCGTGGCGCTTATGAGCGAGATCCACTTATCTCTACGAGTATAAGGTAGGCGAAGGGACGGCAGGTCAGTGGTTTCTTCTGTGTTCGTCAAGAAGTAACATCGTCAAAAATACTTTCCTAAAGGGATGCTGGGACGTTCGAAGAGTCGGCGACGACGAGAAGGGGGTTTCTAAGTGCATGCCGGCTAAGGTTACCACTATGGGCTGTAATATAACCCGCGCGTTCTCTTCGTCGGAGACCGAAGGTGGTGAGGAAACCGAGGCGGCAACGAGGGTGTTGCGGAAGATGCGGGGTTGGGTCTGGGTTCGGCTCGTAATGGTATTTCCCACACAGAGAGCTATCACTAGACGGTTGCTTACCGTCGGTTGGGAGTTTTCGATAATATATGTAGTATCGTAGGAATACGAAAAGAAAAGAATGAAGTGAAAACGTCGGTGGATTGCGTACTGTGCGTGCCGTGCGTTATAAAATGCGAAAAAGGCTCGTTCATCCTTTTGTGAAGATATTATCAATAATTTCCGATTCCTGACATATAACATTATATTATAATTATCGTAATTGTTAATGAAAGCTGTAAACGAAAAAATGATTGTACGGAAGTATTTAACAATTTAGCTAGATATAAATTTGTGAAAATAATTTTGCTGGATCATCCAAAATAATTATAATATTGTATATATAAATCTCAAATGTGATGAGCAATCCTGCAAAAAGTTTTGGTATTTTAGCAATCAATTTAAGCGTTCTATACAATTATTTATGGTTATTGTGATGGTCCAATACAATTATTTTCTGTATCTAGCTATCAAAATAGAAAGGTGATCTCAATGATGTCTTGATGGCATCTTTAATGTTAATAAGATGTCATTAAAACGTCTCCTTGCCACTTGAGCACATTTTTAGATACTTTATCAAAACCATCTTCTTCGCGTATTAAGCTCGATTTAGTACAGTTATTCACTTTTGATATAATAAATGACAGTTTATCTAGAAGACGAAATTAGAAATGTATTATTAATACAATCGATGCATTATTAATTCACTTATATTTCTGGAATATTTTCATGTATACGTCTCCTATACATTCGTCGAGGTGAGTTAAAATAGCTATGTAGTAACAATTTCTCTGAAGGAAGCTGAAAATGGCATGACATTAGTGCGAATTCTCGTCTGCGGAATGCCAAAATTGAAATTGAAGCGGCGAACCTTCGTTTAAAGATTCCTTTCGCTGTAATAATAACGCAGCAGGCAGGCATGGGGGGGAATACGTTGCTGACTAATTTAGTAACGCCGGTAAATATTCATCGTAGATTAGAGACGTTATGCCGAGGAGGGCGATACGACGTGAGGGTGGAGAAACGGGCCGGGTGGGGCGAGTAATTAAAAAGTTTACCGAGAGGGTTGTTAAGTGTAGGTCAGAAAGAGTATCTGCCGGATAATTAGACGGTTACGATGGCTGGGCGAGACTTCATCTCGCCACGGCTTCGTTCTTCAAATGAGTGCCTTACTTACGAAAACGGCGCCTCGTTTTTCTCTCCCTTGCTTCGCTTGCCAGCTTACTTTCTCCGTTCTGCTTTGCGACTATTATAACAGCGTCTTATTTTCTGGACGTACGTGGCATCCCGTTTGTAGCACCCTTTTGTTCTCCGTCAGTCTTTTCCGCCCGTTCTTTTTGACCGCACCATCCTCTCACGCGCCTTCTCACGAATTCCTTTCTCTCTCGTTTTCTACCGCTTTGCCGTCTTTTCCCGTTCACGATTCCCTCTATGCGCGGTTTCACTCTCGTTTGCTTTTCATCCACCGGCCGCAGGTTGCCGCCATTAACGCGCGAACCACAAGGTGGTTCCGTGCACTCTTTTTCTATCCCGTAACTGCTCCGAAAAATCCGCTTTCTCGGTGATAACCTGCTGTTCGGAGGTGATAAATTTCCGTCCTGCTGGCTTCCCTTTTACATTGTACGCGCGAAGAGGCATCGAATGGTCGAGTGCGAGTAAAAGAACTGACGAGAAAACGAGAACCGCGCAGCCGGTAACGGGAGCGACGAGTCGCAAATAATAGAGGTAAATAACGCAACGCGACGAGCACGTTGTGCAGTTTCGGGCGCAAATGGTAACGAGACAGAAGCAAAATCTAACAACGGGACAGTGTCAATGTGGCTTGCAAAGTGGTCCACGCGCAGTTTGATCATATTGATGAGTGGCGGCATGCGTACATATATTTACATATGTAGCAGGTAAAATTCGAGGAGAATAATTATTGCCCGCAGGCCTATGCGATATTAATTACAAATTATCTATAACTATCTGTCTCGCGTGTCTTTTCATTATTCAACTTATAGTTAATTTCAGAATGATATTGTTATTGAATGATATTAATTGCAAATTATTCTTCCTAAAGTGCCACGTGAACGCTATTAATCTTATCGTCTACCGATTGATATCGAAATGATTTATTTGTTTTGTCGATTTTGAAAACAAGAAAATAACACTATCAAAATATAATACGTCGGAATTGAAACGGCTATCTTTGAAACATATTGCTAATAGTGAATTCGATCACTCGCACTATATTGGATCAGTACACATTAAAGGCCGCTTTATATATAAAGTATCCAAATGCAGTGGCATAATATAATTAACTTCGACAATTAATATATGTATACTCTACTAAATAATGTAACAATGTCATTATTGGACATTGAATCGTTCAAAGTATTCATACGCTTTCACATTCAACTTTGCTAATTTCATGTTGCAGCTTTTAGTATGCACTAATCTACTATAATATGAATAACCGAATTTGCTATACATTGTGAACTAAAATTTACTAAATTTTACTAAATTTGTTTAAATGATACTAACACTAAATAAAACTTTACTTATACTAAATAATTTACTCAATAAAAAATGTGTACTCAATTTTAATAAATATTTATTTGAATAATAACAAACTAAATATCTACTAAACATTTAACTAAATATATGATAAATGTAAACATATATTTATTTGATGCCATTAATTGTTACACTAAAAATAAAAATTTGTTCAACTAAATAAACATATTTAGTTATTTGCAGATTTGGTTAACAAACTGTTTAATATTAAGCAGACTACGATTAAATTCAATTAAATAAAATTTGTTGAATTAACCAAATGCGCAAACAACTAAATGTGTTTAGTTCGTTAAACAAGTTTTTTCTCAGTGTAAAAATTAATAATACCAAATAAATATATGTTTATATTTATTATATATTTAGTTAAATGTTTAGTAGATATTTAGTTCGTATTATTCAAATAAATATTTATTAAAATTAAGTACATTTTTTCAATGTAAACCTGTTTATGTCTTATTATATCTTTTAAGAATTTATAAACGTTTGTCGATGTCCACTTCGCGAGATTTGCGCTAATATGTTATGTCTCAAATTCAGTTTGTTTAAACATTACGTTTTCCATGCTCTGATTAACAGCAACCAAGTCTGCGAAATGGAAGATGCGGGATTTAGCTCAAAGTTAAGATGCGCGAACCGCGGCTTCTGTTACGCGTGAATACAACGAAATCTCGGCGCATCTTCTGGAAACCGCACATGGATGCATTCTCGTGTAATCGTTGAGCAGAATTACTATCTCTGGTGCCGAGAAGATCTAATTTGTGGTCGCGTATACATTATACAATAAGAGAAACGAATCAATTTTTACTTATTGCCTATAACTGATCGTTTTGTGAGAAGTTCACACAAAAGGTAAAGGAAAGCTACTTACAAGGTAATCTCAGAATCGCTCACCGATTTTCATGCGCTTTGGATATAATTGTAAAGCATCCAAAAATATTGCACCATATTTTTTTTACATCAATCTCTCGAAAATAACGGATTTTTTTTTATTTTCAGCGAATATCTTCAAAACTATGAGTTATATATAGAAAAAAAAAATGTTTTATATACGAAAGTTTTATGGTATTTTATACTCTTAATAACAGTGTATTCACATTCTTCGAAACTGTAAAATTTTTTACCTCCATCCCTAAGAATTGTTTTAATTTCTGAACTTTGAAGTAAACAAATAAAAAAAATAGAGGTTTAATATTTTTTGTTCTACAAAACGTATCCCCAACGCTCATCAAAATTGGAGGAACAGTTCCAATCATTTCCTTGTTAAAAACTCGTACGTATAATTCGTAAGAGCCGCATGGACATAGGATTAATTGTAGGTTTTTTTTTTGCGCTTGAGAGAAGTATACTCGAAACCGGCGTCTTATTTCACGTTCTTCGCAAGAATACATGCTGCAGAGGGTGCGTCATGTTTCTGAAATCCTGTGCATACGTCTCGCACACTCGACTGCATGCAAGCTGCATATGTATTCGCGACGTATAGTCAGCCAACTGGGAAATGCAACTGACTGGTGCAGGGTGAATGTTTCGGGGTAGGTGCCTTTGCCGCGGCAAGTCTACTTTTCGGTCTGCTCAAACACACCATTCCTGAGCGAGAGCGCGAGCGCGGATCGCTTCCTCTACCGACGCTGTAACTTATGAATAAAGGATACGGCAGCAACGAATTATATTTCCATAAACGCCCGCATGGGACACATAGTCGGTCCCGATGTACGCGTATCCCTCGTTTGCAAGGACGACGAAATTTGCAGGAAGATTCCTTCCTTTCAATCGTTATTGCGTCTAGTTTATTTCTCCCTTTTCTCGAGAAATTGAAATCTATCCAGAATATACGTCTATTTCATAGATTATATATACGTCACGCGTAATTTTCTTAATATGCCTTCTTAGAATATTTTATAGAAATATTCTGAGTCTCGTAATTGTCAGAATTATTAATTTTTGCATCCAAATTCGTGGAAAATAACAACTTTCCAAGTTTGTTTCTTTTTTTTTTCCGTTAGATATTTCGTCGATTAGTTTGTACGTAATGTGTCGCAAATTCGTTTAATTAGCTCTTGTACGAAAGGAACTAAAAAGCATTCCAGTGCACAAAGCGCACTGATCGCCAACGGAGGCAACCTTTCCGGCACTCTTCGCTGTATCTCTCAAAAGCATTGTTCGCTTTGTGCCTTAAAGTTCCTTCTGGTAAATTGCTTTAAACGATACCATAGTGGTCTTGATAAGTAAAGTGAGTAAAGGACTCACTACGACTTTAACCTTTGTTTGTCATAATCTTTATCTAGCAACAAGATTAATAATAATCTTATACGCATTGAATCTTGAAGGCAGGCGGCTTTCGTATTTTGTAGTTTTATGATAAATATGAACACTTGGGTTTTAAAGTCGACTACGTATTTGCAGTTTTATCTGCGCGATTTATTGACAGAAATTCTGTCTCTAATTAATCGTATTATCTACCAACAGCTTTATACATATATCTATGCAATATTTATCCAGTAAGAAAACAGCTATCCTTCTCGTCGGGAATTGTCGCGAAAATGGTTGTTTTCTTTCTCAAGAGGCGCTGTAAATATCAATTTGTTTTGAGCGAGCACCGACATGGTCGTTACGGTAAATTTACGATGCACTTCAACGACCAAACTGTGCTGACATAACGTAAGCATTAATGTTCATCGAGCGGCTTCGCGACATGTAGGTCAACGTATCCTAATTCGAAGGCTGCATTAAAAGTGATGAGTTTCATTTATTGTTCTAAACACAATTCAGTAGAAACTATTTGATATTTGCAAATTATTCAAAAGAGAGGTTTAGACACTTTTTTGAATAATTAAAACAAATAATAGTTACGTAATCTAAATAATTATGTAACTGTTATCGAAATTATTATTAGATATTTTTTGGCACTGATAAATTAGAATTCTGATTTTAATTATTCTAAAAGAGTTTCGCTTCTTCTCTCTTCTCAGTCAATATTTTAAAATAAAATTCTCGTTTTTAAGATTTTTTAAAATGATTTTAATAACTTTGTGTATTATCCAACGACGTCACATCTTATTTTTTGCATCGAGTTCTTTTTATCTTTCTAAAGAAAGAATTTATTTTTACCGAACATACAAAAATAATTTTTCATTGAATATCTGTGCACTGTAAAAAATAAAATGTTAATTTTAACTTAAAGACCTTTAGTAGACTTTCTGAAATATACAAAAATGTGAAAATTAACATAAAAATGTCTCGGAAAGTCCACTAAAGTCTTTAAGTTAAAATTAATATTTTATTTTTTACAGTGTAAGGCTTTTAAATCACAGAGACGTTATAATCGAAACCAACCGCGACTTTCAATCGCTTAAATCCACCGCAAAGTCGATTTCCTCGTCCCCACGTTTACCCTCAGAAACTAACACGGAAGACTATTCGAGTACTTACGAGCGACCGCAAAAAAAAGTTAGCGCAGACTGATACCGTGCTTTTCGATTCGTGTCAGGTAGTTACGAATGTCGATCGTCGCTACCACGAGTGGTTCGACAACAGTTAGAGGGTACTCGAAAAATAGCAACAGCGCCGCTCTTCAACCCTCGTCCACCTCCGTCGAGCAATAATATTTTGTCTATGTTCTCTTGTTCTCGACGCCATTCTCGCGTCGATCGCATTATATTCTCACACCGTTGTCGCGTGCGCGTGTCTGTATATACTAGTATACTCACCTAAATATACTTTATGCACGCCGGCAATATGCTTGAGCACACACAAGCACTTCGAGGCGACGAAAGAGGGTGGTGTCTCGCGCGAGGGTAGAACCACGCCGATCCGGTATGCCTCTTGTCTTCGATTTTCTTGAGAAGCAACTTGCAACACTTCCCTCGCGACGCAGCATCGCATATATAAAAGCTTTACGATCGAATCACGCGGCTCAAAATCGATGAGATCCCATAAAGACGTATTGATTTTTTTCTTTTTACGACCGAGGCACCGAGCGAATAAGAATTATGACTAAACGATAATGCCTTATGATTAAGAAAATTGAATTTAAAACGATAATTTTGTTTATACTTTTTTTTTTGTTTAAAAAAATGATTTTGTTTGGAGAAAGAACATTTGCCGATAAAACTGTATGATAAAAATAAGCAATTGAAACATTGATTTCTACACTAAGATAAACATTTATTTGTGGGATATAATATTTATTTCAATCTGAAATAAATTCTTAATTAAATACAAAATAAAATTTTATTTCTTGCAAATAAATCATTTATCTTATTTTTTTATAATTTACAAGAAAAATAAGAGAGAGAGAGAGAGATATGTATTTCATAGAAATAATTATTTTATCATCAAATTTTTTTTAATCCATCAATTAAATCAAATTTTTTCATTGTCAATAAACATCAAAGAAAACATCACAAACAACATTTGCCTCTGAATATTTAAACTTTTTTTTCCAGCGTTCATTAAGAAGATGTACTAAATTTAGAGCGAAGCACTAATTAAGCTTGCTACTTTGTAGCACACGTACGCAAAACGTATGATTGCCATAAAGTTTCGTGTCGCCGCGCATGAAGAGATATGCTGCAGGACGAATGTGAGTTATATCGCGCGTAATTGAGCGCATTGCGACACCGACGCGGCTATCGCTAATTAGTTTTGTAAGGCATAAAACACGGTTGACGTCTTGCGTCACGACAGTGTAGCTGTTTGCGCTATAAACGCGCAACATGGATTTTCGGCCAAATGAGAATCACGAGCAACGACCATTTTGTTCTTCTGTCAGCATTACGTTTGTATGTTTATCCAAGCACCACCCAATACTGTTGCGCGATCGCGGCTAACGTAGATCCGAATCCCGGGGTAGTAGAAAAAAGGGATGGAGGTATGCCAAGTTTTACGTCGAGCTATAAGTGAAATGTACATCCGCGGGCGAGCTTCTGTTACATATGTAACGTGTAACGGACTTGCGGGCGTCACGCTACGGATTGGGATTTACACGGCAGTAAAATCGGTAACTCTCGTTCGAGAATGCTAGCTCGGCGCTTCGATAGAAGGCCAGAGGTAGATGTACGGATACAATGTACCGATGGCCCAGTTTGCGCAAGAGGAACTCTCCATGTTGTGATTTCTATTTTGGATAGCTCTCGTGTTATTCTGCGGTCTTTTTAAAGTTCAAATGTCTCGTGATAGATTATCAATTACTCTTAATAAAGACATGAGGTCATCTATCTTATATTACAAAAGTAATATTAAATTCGTCCCTACAGACATAGGTTGATGTTCTATTTAGATGTTCTGTCGCATTTGCATATAGAGCGTACTGAGCTCGAAATTTAGCTGTCGGATTTGATGTTTATACACGTTGAACTATCTTCTGTATCGCTTTTTTTTTTATTTTTTATTTTTTTTTATTGAAATAATATGGATTAGCACTGAAGGATACACAGTCGTTAAAATGAAAGAAAAGGAGAGGAGTAAGTAAAGAGAAAAAGCAAGGCAGCCGGTTTCGCCAGTTGGAAGTCGCTTTACTTCATAATCGCTCAGTTACACGGGGAATTACCGTCGTCGTGGGGCTTGCAACGTCGAGTACTGTGAACGTGGCATTAATCCAAGGAGAGGCAGGATGGCGAATGTCGAGAGTGCGAGATAGAGGGAGGATTGAAAGTCAGGCCAGGATAGAGAAGGAGCTTAGAAAGACACGGGACGAGGTGGGACGAGGCATCATCGTAGTTGGCGAGAGCCTTTCGTTCCTTCGACGTGCCGTCTCGGCATTAAATATGCATACCGCCCGACTTGACTGCGTCCTGCGGGAAATGGAGATTTTATTACTCCGGTACAACCTAATGTCTCGTGCAAGTTTGAATTACCGCCGCAGGACGGCGACGGTTTGCGCGCTTAAGCGCATCGTGAAAGCGGGCTCGCGGCTAAGAAGCTAGGATTCGCGATGAAAAATACAAATCGAACCTCGGTCTGGCGCGAGAAAGTCAGAAAAATCATTGGAAAAGTAGAGAAATGAAATTTCGAAGATTTGTGTGTGAATAAATATTTAATAATTTACACGCGATATATTTCTGTCGATAAAAGGACCCGCAAAATATAAAGCATTGTGCGAAACATAGGATTTGTACGAATATCAATCTTATTAATAATAATGGAAAATTGCACGCTACAATGAGTATTGGTGGCCATTAGGCTGTAATTGTTTTAAATTACGTATGTAGTCGTATTGTGTACGTGGAAAAATTAAAGTCAAAGTGTTATGTAATAATTTATGCGGCAATACTATTTCGTTGAAAATATACGTGACCCTGTTACAGTAAATTACATTTCTGGCAAATGAACGATTGATCATGATTAATTTTGCCAAAAGTAATCTGTGTCGTAGAAGGTGCGCATTTGAACGTGGATGAAAATTTCGAAATGCTTTATTTAACACACAAATTTCAATCTGAAGTGCAGCACGAGTGCGAATATTATATACGTGGCACGTAAATTGATGGCGATAAAAAATGTTGCATTACCCGCATGTTAATATTATTGAGAACCACGCATTGCCGAAAAGAATGTTAAATTAACTTCCCATTTGTGTAAAATATGTATAATTACTCTTTCGTGCAATTCGTTTGGCGCATTTCTGGCGCATTATCTCCACATTCTGTGAAAATCTCGATAAACAATTTCAATTCTTTTAGCGAATTGTAATCCGGGAAATTGCTCGTCCGCAACCAAAATTCTAATTAACTTCCACGTCTTTGAACACGACAAATTCATTACACATTCACGGTACGCGATATCGAGGTCGCCTCCATGCGTTATCATTTGCGCGCATCGGTAATAGGATCGACTGGTGAACAGATATTGTGTTATTAAGAGTTAGAGTGCATAAAACTCACGACAATGACATTGATTGTGATGATGTGTTCGTTATCCGCGATTCGAGCGGATCGATGGCTTCTATCAGCGGTGCGCAGTGATAAACGCAGAGACGAGATAGAGTTAATTCTGTGTTGTTATCGAAACGCAATTTATGCGCGCCGCAAAAGGCTGGTGACACGAATCACGCACGACAAAGCGATATCATTTAATGTCGACAATGAAAACGGAACGTCGTTCCGAACGATCATTATCGGCTTTTTAAATATCATTAATGAAACGTAGCTTGATCGACAATAAATTAAAAAGTTATCTTTAGATGGACAGTTATCGCGAATATACAATATCTTCCCATTCTTCCTACAAATGTGCATAAAACATGCATTGTGCAATATGCAATTAAATATATTTTCATTTTTAAATAAAAGTTTTACGTTGTTACACATAAAAACAATATTATATTATAAACAGCATTATACGAAAAAACTATTAATAATGTTGTTAACGATTACTTTACGGTAAATAAATGTATTATTCCCAATTAATAAATTGATACACTCGCCTCCCCCTTTTATAAGGCTGACTAGAACACGATTTTAGGATCTTCTCTATTCCTATTACTGGAATGCATTTGTATTTTCTCCGATATTATTCGTTTGATTTTTATTCATGCAGTCAAATTCGGTGGGTCATTTCAATTCCCTGTTGCTCGTAACATTCCAAATGTCGAGTCCATTACACGCAAGGGCGCTTTAGCTTTATGGGAAACCCATGGAATTTTCGTGATGGGGTTCACGCAACTCGCTCGGTGTTACCTCTCGTCCCAGGGGAGACGACCCTCGCTGCCCAGGCTGACTTTAGCGCGAAGCGTCTGAAATATCCACGAACCCGGCAAGTGCCATTGCTTTTTCATTTGATGAATGAATAACGACGCGCGACGGCAATCATCCATCGCACTGAGACAGGTACATCTCGGCGAGGCGAGGCACCGTCGAAATCCACCCCCCCCCCCCTATCATTTCGGAACAGTTTCGCTTTTGCGGTGGTCCTTTCGCAAATATTATATGGAAATCTTTCTGTCTTTAACGAGAGAGGGTCACACGAAAATGAGACAGGTGACGTGACGTTGACCGGGCGAATAAATGTTACGCGGTAACGCATTCAAATACTGATAAGGCAATCGCGAGGATTGGAATTTTCCAACGATACCTTTTTAACGGTAAAATGGTTCCGATACGACTGGATATAAGTCCTATGAATATTTATGTATTTTTAAAATGGATTGTTTCTTTTTACGAGCAACGAGGAATAGCACAATGGTAACACGCAGCTCGCCTGTCCCGCGATCTCGACCGAACGAACGGTTTGATTTCCGATACGTTATCGACGTATCTTGAACATTTATATGATCTTATCGTGCGCTATGGCGGTAACGAAAACACACGCATCCGCGTGCGTTCGAACGAATGAGCGTGAAGCGTAGGGTCGACGTTAAATATTTTACGGTCGATTTTACGGCCTCTCCACCCCCCCGGAACGGTCGTTTTTCTTTTTTTTTTTTTATTTTTTTTACGGGCGGTCAGTGTATATCCCGCACGAGTGACATGAAACTCTTGTCACGATAGAACGATATCGTGTATAGTAGAAAGGAAAATCTATATACAAACGCTATGTATTGGAAAGCATGAAACTTGCATATGCTGTGAAATTACGCCAGGGTTATTATCCTGGCTAGCTAATGATTCGCTTACTAATGATTCGCTAATTTGCCTCATAATAATAAACCGCGTTGAAAGAGATCAGATTGTCACGTCGTAGTCGTGTGACAATCTGATTTTAACGTGATTAGGGCACTTCCAGCGTTTCTTGCATTTTTGATGAGCGCTGTTAAGCGCACTTTCATGTACTTGTGATGCCGTGACGTGTGCCTCTCCGTGATTATTTTCAGAATGAGATAATACAGTTGCTCGAAGAGATCTCTCGGGATCTCTCGAGATCGCAGCGTGTCGTGAACAATATAATTTGATCGTAGCACTGATTCCCGTTCGAAGTTGGAGCATCGAAGCTTCAAGCGGACAGTTTCACCGTTGCGCAAACGGTGCATAGCCTTCTTGCATAATGGCTTCTTATTGTCGTCTGCTACACTGAAAGAGCAACTTTACTGAAGAATCTAAAAATTTGGCTAGTCACAGAGATATGAAAATAATTCTGTTGGAGCATTAAAGTAATTTTGCAGAAATTTTATACTCCAAATTTCTTACAGCGAAATCTCACTTCAAGAAAGTGACAATACAATCACCCTTGAAAAAAAAAAGTAAAAATATTTCATTTCTTGAAAAGGAGTAAATTTTCACCTCAAAGGAGTGAAATCTCACTCTAAAAAAGTGAGCTTTTACTCTAAAAAGATTGAAGATTGTCATTTTTTTTTTCCAAAAGTGAAATATTTTCACTTTTCTCAAGGATGGTTGTATTTTCACTCTCTTGAAGTGAGATTTCACTGCAAGAAATTTAGAGTGCAAGTATGATGAGTGATGCTGCAAAATATTTTGATATTCTAGCTACCAATTTTGTTGTCCTACCGAATTGTTTTGATCGTGCTGCAAAATTATTTTTCATCTGTGCCTACATTTTTAGATTCTTCAGCAAAATTGCTCTTTCATTGCACCGATATGATTTTTACTCGTTTCCACGAGGACCTTCAAATCTGGCACCATTTCGACGTTCTCCACTTCGATCCCAGCGTAGCATGTTCCTTCTAAAGCCTTTCCGCGCGGGATATTGATTGCCACCGCAGCACAATCGCCCGCGAACATAATGCTCGAATTTGTCGAAGCATTCAACGAGAAGTTCGTTACACTAACGAGCGACGAATTATATGCATTTGTCGCAAATGCGACTACGACCGTTATACATACAACGCGCGGCGGTACGACGCATCACGTTGCCTGGTAACCGCAACTCTGGACGCGGAAATATTAATTGTACCGTGCAAACACGACGGTGCTTTCTGAATTACACGCGTAAACTGAATGCACAAGGAAAATTCGTCGCGCTGTCTATACGGAATGAAGTATAGGTATTTCGCATTTGTATCGCGCCTCGTCTCTTGAATTTCGGCACATCCTATTTTCATCCCTCGTATTCTATGTGAAAACGTTATGGTGTGAGACCACCTCGAGTTCGCAAGGTGGCTGACGAAACTTATCAGGGATGGGACACAGCGAGATATAAAAATACAAATGTAGGATGTATCGATTGCAAGGAGTTAGCGCCAGTAGGGAATATCAGACGCAACGGAAAGAAAGGAGCACGTGATTTCACGAGAACGAGTCGTGCAGCCGGAAGGAACGTGAGATACGTTCGCTGCGTGCTCTTAGCTGTCAGTGTCAGCGTTTTTTAGCGTACTGCTATTTCGGCATTTCCCGAACTGCGTGCGTGTGTTAAAACCATGTGCGTACAGGGCCGGGGCTATTTCCCATGGAAAATACGACGTAGGCAGAGCGCTTCGTTACTAAATAAACTTCACGTAAAAACGAGAAACGATTACATAATTAAATTATAATAATCATCACTGTTTTTCAAAAATTGTCTTTATACATTTTCTATTTTTGTGTGTGGTTGTGACAGAATTTTTTTTTCTTTTTTTAGTATTAATAACGAATATTAAGAAAAAAATCGATTAGTCGTTACATTTATTTTCGCTAAATCCAAAAAGCATTCGCCAAATAGAGATGTGGAAATACCTTAATGTATACACGTAATGTACACCGTGTTATAACGGCCGTGTAAATTTGAGCGTATCGCCCGTAGGGACAAAGAGAAATCATATACACCACGCTCGCGCGCCTTCCTGTTGTAGTTCCTGTCGCGACGATTTAACGGCGGTGACATTATGAGCCTCAATGAGAATTTAAACACCTCCGCCCAAAACACATCCGCGAATCGGCGCGGCGGGCCGTGCCACGACGGCCCTGTCGCGACCGCCGCTCGACGTGGTATATTGCGATATATATTTCAATAAAATATTGAGACAGGCAGGCACCCCGGTGCTGCGGCGGCGCGACGCCTGGCAATAATATATTGAATATTCCCCGTCCGATTCCGTGGAACATAAAAACGGGGCACAAAATAACCGTTAGAGCCGCTCTGAATATTAATGTCTGCCGGGAGTGCGAAAGTGTACGTATCCTCTCTTTATTTTATATATATATATATAAAATATTATACGTTAGATATATACGCTCTAATTAATAAAAACGCCGTTATAACTAGCCGCCATCCATCACTCCGGCTTTCCACGCCAACGCGATTCAAGGCGCAGTCGTTCCACTCGATAAGAGAAGAGAGCGAAATGTGTGTATATAGAGATTTATAGATTTAGATATTTCAACGATTTTTTTCAACCTCGCCATTCACAACTTGCAGCTGATTGATTGATCGGCCCCGGACAAAATTATGTGCATTTATCGCCGTGAATGATGTTTACGATTCAATTTTCGTGCAGACATATTAAACAGTTTTGAATATGAATTGGCTCAAGCAATCCCACGAATGAATTTAAACATTCAGCGTTATATACTCTTATCGATGTTCTCATTCTCATTAACTATCTGAATGATGATACGATCGGAAAATATAAATGATATTAATGACGTTAATAAATGGACTCTGTCGTAAAAAGAACTCCCAGAGAGAAGAACTTTTCTATTGGAACAATCGACAAGATATTGGTGAACATCCGCAACTATGGCTCAGTTTTCGTATCGATCAAGTGGATTTAGTGGGCCCAAGTGGATTCAGTAAAGAAAATTGGATGTCACCTATTCTTCGTGCGATTGTATTTTTCCACGTCGTTTATTATTTCCAAATTTCCTTCAAAACGAAACATCGAATGCACAACGAAATGTTGAAATTACGTAAACTCCCGATCTCTTTAATAGTATCTTATCCATGTCTAGACTTTGTACATGGCTGATTAGCGCTGTATTAAAATTGAAAAAGAAACTGCTAATTATTGTTTTTATAACGTATATCGGGAGCCGGATCTGTCGGCATAAACTGGCGCTCGGCACGCAGCGCGAGCGATAACGTAATAAAGATGGCATACTTCAGATAGAAAACGCAATAAACTATGGAAGCACGCTCACCCATTGGACCGAAAATAACCATATTTCTCTCGTCATTACCCCGTATAATGCGGCGTATCGTTCGGGGCGACGGTGTACGTACGAACAATGGCCTTAGCATTATGGTATGCATTAACCTGGAATTACCGGCTGAATTTAGCAAGATACTTAATTAATCAATTTTCGTTACAGTCGAGTTTATGCAACCGTGTTTCATTATATGGCCCAATGGAGTTCAATGAATCAAATTGCACCTACATAAATTCATGATCATTCTTGATTATATATAATCATCGAGAAATTTATTGTTTTACGATTTCCGAAAGGAAATGAACACAGATCACGGAGAGAGAGAGAGAGAGAGAGAGAGAGAGAGAGAGAGAGTTGAATATCAACCGAAATTATTATTTAAGGAAAAATTCCGTATAAAAATAAGCACGAGCGGCAGGATAACAATTAAATTCGCGAATCGAAGATTTGCACCTTTTGTGCACCTGAAAGAATTGAAGCCATTAGATGGATTTTCGCCCTACGGCTATCCTTGTAGTCTCTTTGCAGCTTTTGTTTTGCACTCTCGTGAATATTCATACACGGAAGGCAACTCACCACTTTCTTACGCTATGATGGATGGTTCTCGGAACGGCCAGTGAAGCAAATGAGACCTACTTCTTCGTTCCGCCGTCGGACAGCCGAAGGCTTCGTCATCTATCACATTTCCCCGTCAGCCGGCCACCCGACGACCCGGGGTCTCCCGACCTGAACGTCATCAGCTTTCTTGCAGAGGAAAAAAAAATTGCGTTCGCGGTCGCGGATAATTAGTGCAATGTCGATTTTGTCGACTTCGTCAGATTAACGTCGGTAATTAAATGCACCGAAGAGATTTCGTAGATTAACGCGAATCGGCGTTGTGTCCCTCAGCCATAAGTTCCGCAGTTGACGGATCATTCAATTTGGTCCCCGTCGAGAGTTTGATAGTATGCAAATTAGTATGCAACAGTTCGAAATGTGTGCATTCGACTGCGCGCAGCGACGCGTGGCCATATTTAATCCTTCCCCTAGAAAGTTACGACGTAACGTGGATATGCAGATTCGAGCGTTGTCGAAACTTTACATGTGCCACATTAATCAGCACAGATGCGAGATACGCCCTACGATATGCGTTATCTCGTGTGTTACAGCGCATATTTTAAATAACTCTTAACGTAAATAGACGGCAACCGCAATTCGGTTTCGTGAACAATATTAATCTGAGCTTATTGTTAGCAGCGCTTGTTCGCAATAATGCAGTTTGTAATGTAGTTTGTTAACAGCGGAGCATAATTCGTGTAGTGAGTGAAATGGAATCGCTCTTAATTAATCACAGGAAAAACAAGAATTATCCAAATCTTGTGAATGCAACGTAATATAATAACGGCAGAAAAATTTGTCAACATGATCACGGTATCTGAAAAAAAAAAAAAAAAAAAACTTAACACTGTAATGAAAAGCTGTAGATTTAAGTACAATTTTTTAATATCAGTTTGAACATCGATTCGTTTCGAAAACTATGGTCGCACCCAAGTTTTCATCTGCCGGTCGATTATTATCGCAGTGCCGGTCACGTATCGTCTCATTAAAAAAAAAAAAAAAAAATAGGAGAAAAAGAGAAGGGCGGCGAGTAGCTCGCGAGGTTCGCAGGACGAATACACGCGATTGTTTCGAGCGACGTCGGTCGGTCGCGTCAGTTGATCGAGTGTTCATAAGTGCGGCAATCTTGTGCCCAGCGTAATTTTGTGCAAATAGTAATATCGTGCAGACCGAGTGGCTGCTAAAAGCTGTTACTGCTGCCGGCTGCTGCTGCGCGAGTGTAACGCTCGCTCGCGTGCCGACCTCTCATTTTCATTATGCCTACCCGGGTCGGCACAGTCAGATAAAACCAATTATTGCCTATCCACCCTGTCCGACATCAAACCAATCGTTGTCAGTGCTTCCAAGATGAAACTGCCGACCGCGAATATGATTTTACTTGCAAACTAGCTATTTTACGTAGTTAATATCTACCAGATGGATTGGCGGGCGCAATCGTTCTGTATGTGCGTGTTTGAGAAATCACTTTCGTCCCGCGTGCCAACCATCTTTTCATCTTTACTTGTAAAACTAAAATTTGTCAGAATATATTTTCTCTAATTAAACAAGAGAATTCCTACGTTCGGTTAAAGCAAAAAGATGTTGGTGTTTCAATATTTCTGTACGAATTTTATATACGTATCTGATTTTGCAAATTGCGCGCACCAAAACTGTATTCGAGCTTGGAATCAATTGTGAGGAATATTTTTGTAACAATTGAAATGTATTAAATTCAAGTGAGTGAGCCAAGGGTATATACCGTAATACCGTGAAGCGCATGATAATATCGAGTAGATAAAAATGAGTTCTACTAAAGTAAACCGACCAAGCCACACTGCGAACATGTCAATTCCAATGAAGGATCTAATTCGCCAAACTGGATAGCGATCTAAGCTCGTGTCGTGCGCGGTTGTATTTTTCCCGCCGGGAACAAGGGAAGTCCGCCGTGCATACAGGAGTACACAGACGCATATCGCATTGCTGCCAGAGTAACACGACTTTTGAACAATGGCGGTACCGACTCTGCCGCACTCGTCCAATCGATCGCGATGTCTAAATGCTTCTAGGAACAGCCAAGTGTCGTGCCGAATGGAATTAAGTTAACGGAGAGTCGATATCACGCAGCCGGAAAGCTGTATTGCTGAAGGAAAAAAAAAACTGCTCCGCACGGAAGAATTGGGGTGCGTGCTTCCGCGGAGAACGAGAAAGTGAGGAGAGTAGAAAAGGAAAAAAGACGGAAACCACGCGCTTCTGCGTCGCGTGAAATACGAGGGCGGTCTCGAAATTCTCGCATGTGACATATAACTCCGGTCTAAATTCGCTCGTGCGATCTAGACCGGCGGTTGAAAAACGAGTAGTTTTCTGTAATATTTCCGCGACGTAATCCAATCTTATTTACGAAATATCACAGCGACGATATACGGCCGGTAATTAATTTACTTTCGTGCAGAATTTTAAATACTTGCAGCTGCTTGAGTAGAAAATATAATATTTTAAACCGCATTATATCGACAACGATCGCGCAAATTAATAATAATAATAATAATAATAATAACGTGCAAATATGAAAAGAGAAATATCAAGAAGATAGAAGGGCAAATTAAAGTCAAATTTAAATTTAGATATAATGTAATAATTTATGTTTGAATATTTTACATTCTTAATAAATTTCTATGGAATATAAATTTAAATTATTTATTTCATAATCACAGTGACTGATATAACCAACTTGACGTGCATTTCATCTATTTCATGCGATAAACGGAATTAATGATCATTTCGGTGAATTCTTCAATGAAATAACGAATTTGCTTGCTGATCTTTTTCTACAATATTGTAGAATCTGTTACAGATGCTCTGTAACAACCGTTTGCGAGCAATTTCGTATTCACTTTCCATCCATCGTGTTACATCTGACTCACATATGATACAGATTAGATATAATTCGTATGATTAGTTCACTACGTTTCTTATTCCGTTTTAAGATATTTAATTTTGACTATTTAAAATGTATCTGACTTTTTTACTGCGATTCTTCTTCACTGCGATTTTAGAACATCTGATGATGGCACAATTATGATGCCGAAACATGTAATGTAATGTATTCTTACTAAATTTAAATTTATATTCCATAGAAATGTATTAGGAATGTAAAATATTCAAAAACGATTATTTTATATATCTAAGTTTAAATTCGACTTTAATTTGCCCTTCTAGCTTCATAACATTTTTATTAGTTTATAAGAGACCTTTAATTTATAACAATTGTATCTGCAAATATGAAGTTGCACAAATAATAGGTGCAATTAGCAATGATGCTGCTTTGGAACCCAAGTCCTGAACCTAAAGATTAAATACTATTTATAGTAAGTTTGCGAGCTAAGGAATTATTATATATTGTAAGAAAAATACAGATTGAGCTAAAGTGAAACTGTAGATAATTGCTGGTCACCGTTCTCTGTCAACGTCGTGATCTCGACTTCTCTGCGAGAGGGGTTGAGACCCCGGTCTCGAGACACGAACGAGACAAATCGTCCACGGCAATAACTGTCGCGCGCCATTCCCGGATCGAAGGGAGGAAAAGACTAAAAGTAGCTGGACATTGACGGCAGGGAATATCCAGGCGCGATAGGTCGACACTCGGCGCTGAAGAAGGGTAACAAAATCAAAAGGAGAGTCGAAGATCATCCGTTATATGGCCGCCATCCCCAGAGTCACGAGTAATCCACTTGTCTTCCCGGCGCGCACAAACTCAGACCGGCCTCGACTGACCTATCACGTCAGACGGCCGGCTTGCTTTCCGTCAGATTGTATTACAGGGCTAAGCTTTCATTAGCCTCGTACGTCAAGCGACAGCTTAACCTTTCTCCACCCTTCTCGCCCTTTCTCTCGCACTGCAGCCAGTAGTAACTGATAATTCATTCGAGCCCGCGTCGTCTCGGCGCGGTTTATGTCTCGCGAAAAACCCGCCTGCACTCTTTGAGGGATATCGCTTTTAAATAGTAGTTGCGCCTCCATTTCCCGCTAAATCCTTTCTCTGTGTCGCCGTAATTGCAAGGAGTCACGAGATTTTCCGCATTTTACGGTGGATCACGAAAATTGCAGTTAATCGTTTCAGGGCGGTTAACTGCGCGTTCTCCGCATTTCTCTCTCTTTGCGTTAGTTTCGTAGTTGTCCGACACGAGATGAAAGGATCGAATCGATTCGCATCTCTCGCGCAAGAGTTCGCGATTAATTGATTTTTCGGGAGAAAATTAATGAAGGAGAGGGGAAGAAAACACAATTTTTCCGCAATTTCGCTCGTTATTAATGGCATGGATTACAGAAATGGCACGTGATATTTTTCCCGTACGAATTTAACTTTTACCGCAGTCACGCGCTCAAACGTTATGTCAGTGACAGCGATATATGTCCATTGATTAATTGAAATGGGATATATCACTGTGATGTATCAGGTCACCACATGAATATACAAAAAAAAAAAACGCTCAGATGGATCATACTGTACTGATGTGATAAAGAAATATTTTCACTACTATTACATTTCGCAAGCCAATCGATAATGCGTACATCTCTCTTTTGCAAAGATGTCAATTAATCAATTAAGATATTTAATCGAATTTCAATATCGAATAAGTTTCCTAATTGAAAATTCGTATCGCGTTTCGCAGATGAAAATTTTTGCCTTAGAGCACAGGCTCTCAAATGTGATTTACCTTGCGATTCAATCATCGTGGCACATTACAGGCATTAATATTCGAGTGCATTGCATACATTATATACGTGTAGAATGACGTATAACGCGTCAGGTGCATGCGACTTGCGGTTGTGAAATGCAGTTTCATAGTAGGAATTGAAACGTATATATTTGACAGGACGCCCGCGGCATCGGATACACTTTGCTTTCGTAGACTTTGAGGCAAGCCTTATATGTACTTTATAGATGCATTGCCGTGAACTCCTGGGTATTGTCTATATCAAAGAATCTTTTTCCCGGCGAAGGAATCACTTCGATGTACAATTTTCTCTTACGTGGCCATTTAAAACTGAGAACAAATCTTTTTTTTTTGTACTTTTTGTTTTTAATCTTTAATATAGGTAGGTGGTTAAAAAAATACATAAATTGGTAGGTAGAATACTCAGAACTTATGGAAACGTTTTATTTTTGTAATTATACCTGTTAGAGTGTATTATTAAATTTACATACAACAATTACACCTTTATGGGATAAAGAAATATAAAAATAATGAACTTTAATACTTTTGGGTAAGTATTTTTTATTTTCTTTTTCTGGAACAAGATTTTAAAGAAAGTTATACCTAAAGTACAGTGGCCATCTATTCCATTTACCATTTAAAAGGTAAAATATTTTAAATTGCATAGATGTATTTATAAATGTCTTTTTCTAGTTATATATATATATACACAGTTGCCTTTACAATTGTTGTTCTTTCACTTTTTTAATCATCGAGCTTACGTAACGCGGGTTATAAAAGAACGAGATATCGGATGAAAGTATTATTGCACGTGCAGCAATAGCTTGTATTACACTATAAAAATATAAGGATATTGTTGCGATAAGTTAAAGAAAATAGATTTTTACTGTTTATATCGATGACATGATAGCTTAATACATTTTCCAGCGTATAGATCCGCCATATAACTGTGTATAAGTCGCATCTCCGCGTAACTGAAATTGAAACGTATACATTTTTGGAATACAGCCCGAAGCGATGTGTTACATGCGCGTAACAGAGCGCGTCGTCTGACAAAGGAATATTTCTATCTTTTGCAAAGCAGCTTGCACTCTCATTGCGGTTCGCATACTGTACGCATATAAATACGTAACACACAGTCTTGCTCTTTATGTATACCGCACGGAATACAAAAGACGAGATAAAAATGTCAAATAAGATCTTTGACTTTATTCCGCCTGATGGAAGAAAAATGTATCGCTATGTTGTTAGATGAAGATATGTTAATAGAATTATATGTTTACAACGCGTCATATTTATTGCGTTTATCATCTTCAATAATTTCTTACAGTAATGCACCAAGTACGTGCACTTGTATATCTGTAAACTCGAGACGACTGCGATGTGTAAAGTAAGCTCTCGTTTAACGTGATAGATAATTTATTCGTTCAAATTGATGTGTCAGCATGTATATTCCTCGAGCACACTCATACTCCACCAATTCAACAGCCCGAATACGTGGCTATCATCTTAACAAAGGAATATTTCTCCTCTACAGCTTACCATCTACATTCACTTTGAGGTAAATGCAGCTGAATATTCAAGGGAATTCAGTGGTTTGACGCGTTTCACGTATTTCCATTTCGCTAAAAAGGATTAGTATTAAAGGAAAATTAAATTTAATCTCCGTTTTATTATGCTGAATACTTCTTCATCATAAAACTAGTTAGTGATTTTAGACTTTTACTAGTAATCGATGTGTTTAATAATTGATATGAATTTCGAGTGACAGCTAACGGATCTGAATTTTCATACATATTCTATTTATATCTTTATACGTAATATGTAGATAAATAGATAAAAGTCTTAGGTGCATACTTTAGTATTTACGTCGTTTGACTTTTTGCGAGGAAGGTATAATTTGAAATCGTAATGAAAACTTTAACAAGCGTCGTAACGAACATAATAATCGATTTTTAATTAAGATTTCGATATATCGATTTGTTTCGCGAATACACTGGCTCTTGATTTCGCCGAATAGAGAAAGATCCGCCCCCTTGATTACGCTTTTTCAATCACGGGGCTACGGGGGGGGAGGGGGGGGGTTGAGAGGTACATATTGAGAGTGCAATAGATTCTTGTCCTAGGCGATCCGATAGTCCCGACGCACAAAGGAACACTTCTCCTCGGCTGGAGGTCGAGAACGCTCGACCGGCTGCATCCCACCCGTGGGAAATGCACCTGAATATCCGCGCGTATTCATCCGCTTGATTTGTTTCGTAGCCCTCGGGGTAATCGAAAGAGGCGTTGCCCGATCTTCGCGCCGTGTAAGCGCCCTCGCACACCCATACGCACGTTTGTACGTGCCGTGCTTTCGGAGCCAAACTTCGTTTGGGAGCCGTTTAAAACGTCGTGGCCGAGTGGCTATTTCACGAAAGAGGAGGGTCCGCGTATATATTTGCCTGTGGGCGCATCGGCTCCGTATACATGCGTGTGTGTCGTACACACACGCCACAGAGATCGCGGGTGAAGGGGGGGGAAGGGGTGGGGAACCCTAACGAATTCTTCGCCGAGATGCCTCCACGTGACGTGTACCCTCCCAATAAAATTCTCTTTCCGTTTTCCTGCTCCCGTTCGATGCTCCCTCGCCAGCCCTCGGCCAGCCGGAAGACTCCCTCGATCGGAGAATTAAATCGCGGCACTTTGTTTCTGTTAGATACTTGGACGTTCGCTTGTTCAGTCTCCCCGTTGATGTTCTTAGCATGGGAAAACTTTCGATGTGTCGAGGATTAAAAAAAGGATTTAAAAAATTGCGGGCGTGCGGTAGATTTGAGAGAACTTCGAAGAAACTTTCGTTGTTTAACCAAAGGATCCTGCATATCGATTGAGCAAGTACCGCGAGTAGCTGAAAAGGTTGATCTCTTTCGTAATAAATCAGGAGTACATCGTGCCTTCCTTTTCTCTTCTTGCCGCTCCCGATCTTCCGTTTGTGGTTCTGCAGGGGATTGAAATATCTCGACAATCGCACTAAGCCAGTTTCGAACACGGTTCGTCGATATCTGAAAGGGAAAACTGGGCCACTTCCGTGATGCCATTCACCCACTCTTTTGCTTCGTCGAATTCGAAACATTTTCCAGTACAGTTTGCCACCAGAGTTGTACGAAATGCAGATTAGGTTCCTTTGACAGTGCCGCGAATAGTCATTCAATCAATCAGCTGCTTCCGATTTTCCAATTTCGCTTCCACAAGGGGTAGATCTTTCGAGTAACATTTCTTCAAGTTAGCGGCAGTGTTCGTATCTTCGATGGTACTTGGCCGGAAACTTATGTAAAAGTAACCGCGCCGGAACATTGAAATTTCATTATGACTTCTTTCTCGCGCGAAACTTTTTAGAAATACTACAATTGGGGCGCGCGATTACACACAGACGCACACCTCTGGGTGTAATAATGTCACTCGAAAAAAGTACGGAAAATAAATTGTGCGAGTGGGTCTAAAAATCGGGTCAAGAGAAACAAAGTGCGAGGGCAAAGTAGCGAGGTGTTGTGTGTGCGTTGGAAGTTTCATTAGAGGTAGAAGCGTGCTTTGAGATCGTTCTTGTCGTTTATTAGCGCATACATACTGATCGCATTGAATCGAGGGTGGGACGATCGGTGAATGTCCCGATACGATCGCTCGAATGTCTCTTTGTCCTCATTTTTCGAAAGCTAAGTGAAACCTCTTGGACGACACATAGCGTCTTGCGACGATATTGCCTAGCATGTTTCCTCCCCGGCCCTTTGCACTTTCCATGAGAAAATATCGACACATCTGTCGAATAAATACCCGTTACATCTACTGTAATATCTCCATCCGGTGAGATTGTCTTGCTGGCTTACCTTTTATATTTCTTGGGGAACCCATATTCAAT
>NW_017305997.1:933815-934934 GCF_001594115.1 Trachymyrmex septentrionalis | reverse complement strand
TATATATATATATATTGTATAGTACATACACATTGTATAAACCTAATAGATGATTCGTTGTCCCAACTGCGGCTAATGTCGATAATAATACCGATTATGATTTAGAGGAGGAGGAGAGACACGGTATATTTTAGGCCGCGTTCGTTTACACACGGGAACAATTTAGACAATACACGGCACATTGCCGCTATTATACGCGTATTAGGCGACAAATTGCAGCAGTCTGCAAAATGATTTTCGTGCAACGTACAATATATCCTTCCATACATTTATATAACGGCAACGTTTACTACATGCATATACCATATCGTGTATATACATACGTATTAATTAATTTATATTACATTATATAGATTTATACTGCAAAGTTATAGCATACATACATAATAAAGTTATACATGTTAATTTATGAAACAAAACAGATTGAAAACTAGAAGTTAGTTCTACTTTTGTAGATAAGAATCCTTCCGTCTATCTCTAGTATTATAATTTATGAAAAAGCATTTAGAATTGGAAAACTTGGGAAAGCGGCGCGTAATACAATTAACTTTGAAAAGAAAAACTGACATCCAAATCGTGCAAAGAGGGATTCTGCACAACAGAGAAACATCTTAAGAAACATATAATAAACGAAATGAAATTTGTATCGACTTAAACTCTCTTGTTCTCTCGGCAGCAAGTATAAAATCTTACAACGTGTAAAAGAAACTGCTCGCAGTCGACATTCTCACATCGTGAGCAGGTCAGGAGCAACATTTTTCCAAGATGGGAAATACCTCCGCAGACCGGGAAGATTGTCGGGAACCGAGAAGCTTGAGAACGTAAGCTCGCTGTCTTCAGGAATTACTTCTTTCGTCGTGGACCATCCCATTTCCCGTTCGTCTCGCGCACGAAGTGCCCACGATTTCCACGTCCAGCTACCAGTTCTCAGTGGAACGTGGCACGGAACTCTCGTTTCGATCAATGACGCTATTCGGGACTTATTTCAGTAGGGACTCCCATATGGTGAGGAATACATTATCTCCTTTTCCTTTTCGTCGACGTGATACGAGAGAGAAATTTAAACGAAGATTCTTTTGTTTTATGTGATGTATAGTTACCGCTACCCCATTTTGTCGT
>NW_017305997.1:928183-933715 GCF_001594115.1 Trachymyrmex septentrionalis | reverse complement strand
TCGACGTGATACGAGAGAGAAATTTAAACGAAGATTCTTTTGTTTTATATGATGTATAGTTACCGCTACCCCATTTTGTCGTATTCTAAAAAAGACTTATTGCCACGATATCAACAACATTATCATCGAAATTATCGCCGTTTGTCGATCAATTTTCATGGATATTGCCTAACGCGATGTAATTCGCACAACTTATCAAACAAACGTCACAGAATTACACGGCGCATACGTACGTTCGAAGCGCTTTCGCGTTCGTAGAGTGTCACGCGTCTGTTAGGGGTGGGACGCCATCGCCACCCCCCGCCGTAAATCCACGAGGGCGGCAAATGAGTTTAATTTTAGTTGTATTTCAATGAAAAGGGCAATTCTCCGGTGGCCGTGCATCCATCATGGAGAATAACGCGAGCCGGCCGGTGGGATTAGCATGGATATGACTGAATTATACAGACTATGCGCCAGACTGTGTGTACCATACGCCAGCACGTGGTGCCGTCTCTTTTCGCCGCCTCTGTCTTTCTAACTCTCGGCCTCCGGAGAGCCGTCATCTCTGGACCGACTGCGCGATGTTTAATATACCAGTAATGGAGTATAGTTTTACTGCGTGCGCGAAGGTTGTATGGACAGACGGAACGGGAATCTGAGAGGACGTGCCCGTTTCGCGATTGAATTTACTCGTGCCCATTTCGCTCATTTCGCCCGACAAAAATCCATACGTATAAGCGCACTTTTGTCTGCGATGAGCCACGGACGATGATAATTACAATATTAATACCGCGCCGTTTGTTCACTCACGTGGCGAATTTATGAGGTCTTATAGGCTAACGAGCTACCTGTGTGGTACCAAAGTGACGATTTACGAAACATGAATTTGTTTTTGGCTTCTTTTCAAAGACAATCGCGCTTTGCTTTTTCATGTCTAAAATCTATGTGATTGATTAATTTGATTTATTTATTTAATACAGAATATGAGATGAATCAATTGATGTAAAGGAAATACATAGTTGCCTTCTAAAAAAATTATGCAATTTGCAATATGTATATACACTTGCAAACTATATACTTTTTTTTATAAAACCATGTTTTGTTTTACGTTAATTAATACGTCCCATTATTATTCTGTGCATAAAAGTATTAAGATACAGTTACTAAGAAATTAATAGTTTAGTAGATAAAGATACTTTTTAATCCAATTAGACCTAAAACTGTAATTTTTAAATGGTGCCATACCAAAATCTATCTATTTTCCTGCTTCAAAAATTTTTGATCATCTCGTAACCTACAAAATATCTTAATTTAATTTAATTAATTCAACCGAAGCCACTTTTTCCACATAATTAGTGCGAGATCCTTTTTAGATAATTCAGCAAAATTGTTCTTCCCGCGCATAATATTCGTTTCACACGGATGACACACCTTTTCATGAACAAAATCGTGCAAAGTATTTCCCGTGTTCCTGAAATTCTTGCGGTCCACCTACGGCTTTGTGTGTTGCACGAAAGGGATTCCTTGCTACTTTAAAAACTTTTGCGGATATCCCGACATTCCACGCAACGAAAAGTTGTCTGTTCGGGTCAAGAGGATTCGGCATCGATGAATGGAGGTCGTCCGTTGCGCTGCAGGAGCTCGGGGGGGGGGGGGGGGGGGGGTTTAGCCCTTATCGTAAAGCGAGTTTAGACGCAGACAGGCAGTACGGCTCTGTATTTCCCCGGAGCTCCGCAAAGTCCGTATAGGAAATCAAGCTAAATTTGTTGAGCCGATAAGGAGGCAAGGCGGCGGCGACGGCGAGGGATGAGATCGGTGTAGGACTACGAGGTCGGGCACGATAACGGGTGCAAGCTCTTTATGTACTGGTTATAGGTGGTACACGAGCATTGTATACGCGCGTGTTTGCGCGAGTAATACGTGCGAATTGCTGCGAGAAATCCCAATTGAGGCGCGGAAAGCTTGATCTACGTACGATCTAAAGCTTGATCGATCGATTGGTCGTAAATCCCGAGTGACGTTTATTGTAACTCGACTATATCATAAATATTGTTTAGATGCTTTTCCAATTTTTTTTTTTCATTGCTTAAATCGTTTTATTTTAATGCAATTTTCAACGTTAAGGTTTACCTCGTGACGATCATACGCGATGGCGTGTCGGTAATTCCCCGTGGTTAGAGCAGATTTTAAAATTGATGCGATAAAAGGATCGTATCGATCGTGTTCGCTCTTACATCGGTTCGCGTGTGTAATTTAATAATGCGATATGGTAATCGGCTCGACGGCCTCGTAATTCGCGGCGATTACAGTATGTTTGCTTACGATAAAAATTTTACCTCACCCATGTACCTCAACAACTGTGCTGCTCGTGTTTGTTATTTAACTGTACTTAACCGGCAGAGTTTTTAAACTAAATTTCGTTAGGTTGTAGCTCGAAATGAAGCGGACGATTGAATCGTATGTGCACGCGTTTATTTTCTAATAAAACAATCTCGAAAAATAATTCGAGGATATCGGATTAATTTCCACTTCACTTGAATAAAATAGCGGTATAATGGAGTATAGAAAATTGAATTATATTAAAAACGGGGTCAATCGCTGCACAGCAATTGATCGCGCAGCGGGCCGCGGACAATTTTCCGCGTACGCGGCCGTTCTATTCCCGCCAACGATATCTTTCGCAGCTTATTTCAGTCCCGATTACCATAATGCTCTCGTAATGAACTCCACTACGCTTCGATAAAAAGAGCAGCCGCGAATTCCCGGGAGTGCATGCGACGTGCGCGATCGCACGTGGCCTACTTCCCGAAAAATACCATCGCTCGTGATCACGGTTCGCGATCATCGGTTAATTAAAAAAACACGACATGGCAGATACCGCAGAGACTCTTTGTTATTGAAATATTGCCAAAATTATATTTCGTAAAACCTGCTCATTGAAATTACTTCCGCTACGCCGGAAACGTCCGAAACGTCATTTAATATTGTCGGCATATATTTTCATCTCAAGTTTGTGGGTCAAATACCAAAAGCAATCACGATACGTAGCGCGCAGATGCGTTAGCATAGATGAGTAATCGGCAACAAAATGAATACAGATGAGTGGAGCGGTTCAACTTTATAACGCGTTTACAGTCTACAGTTTCTCCACATTTTCCGTTGTATTGCGCAAGGTACCGATATTAATACGATATTCAGGTTGTTTACTATGGATGGACCGTTCGTGTCTCGAATTAATTTTCGTCATTTTTACAAGTAAAGTTATTAAATGATTCTTACATATACTTTAACATCTCTAGAATGAATTTATAAAGTAGTTTAGATTTATAAAGTATATTAAAAGAGAAAGAGAAAAGCTAAAAACTGCACTGAGAAAAATGATCTGATTGGATTGAATTGTAATTCTGGCGGAAAACGGACGAATCAGAATTTTCTGGTTAAATCTACTAGAATTCTAATTGAGATAACTAGAATTCTGATTGGTATAATTATTCTGATAAAAATAAGAATTTTAGTAGATTTTACAAAAAATATTGTATCAATCAGAATTCCGATTATCTCAACGAGAAAAGTAATAAATTTAATCAGAAAATTTTGATTCGTCAATTTTCAGCCAGAAATTTTTTGAACATACTCATTATACTGAGAAAAATGTTGTGATTGAACCAATAGAAAGGCCCAACAAGAATGCCGTTTTGGTGGAACCAAACATATTTTTTGATTATCATAATTTAAAATTCTATTTGACGAAATTGTTCTTGTTGGACCTTTTTGTTTATTCAATCAAAACATTTTTTTCAGTGTAATTATAGTAGAATATTAAAACGTATGTTATAGAAGCACTTTCATTTTTCTTTTTGCCACATTTTTTTCAAAGCTCCAATCAGCACGATATGTAATGTACCCTCGCGACCGCAAGGGACGTTGGACAAAAAATGTGAAGAGGGATCTGACGTTGCTGGCCAGCTTAAGATATGCGGCAACCAGCCAGCAAAAGTAGAAAAACGTGAAAAAGGGATGGAAATCAAACCAGCAGGGTGCACGTGCTGGCCACGCTCGGATATTTGCCCAACTTTAATTAGCATAATGAACTATCGTCCGAAGTGCGGTTGCTAATTCCATGGCGACCCCTCGCCGTCCATACGGTCTGCGCGTAATCTACAGACATTTCGAGATGGGCACTTTGGGGTTGCAAAATATACGTACGACCGCTTCGAGGAATCTTGCGTGGTGAACACGTACATGCGAAGCTTCTGGAGTCATCCTGGCGCTTTTTTATCGCTTCGCGAAAAATTTTATTAATAATTTGAGGAATGCACAGCGAGAGCTGCCACGTCACGTGCCGCATGTGTTACACTAATTTTTAATTAATTCGAAATATGATCGTGTAAAATATGATCTATACGCGATGGATAACTTACACACGTAAAATTCTATTCGACAGCACGAGTTATGCGAACCATTTTACTTTTACGTCACGATAAATGACCAACTGCCATTTTTTACGAGATTCGATATATGCTGTATATTGAATTTTTGCTGTCATATATATATTAGCTTATACTATAAGACCACTCAGAAAGTAGGAAAGTCCCAGGTTCGATTCATGGTCGAGGTAATATTTTTTGCAACAAGTTCTTTACAGGAATTTAAGTGTGCTAGTAGTATCAAATCGACTATCAAAAATTAATTTGTAAAGATTAGTATTTTGATTTTAAATGATGATGTTGTAAGGCCGACACTATGCGGCGCACTGTTTTGAGATAAATGTATTTAGGAATTTATTATTAATAATAATTATTATTATCCAACATATCTAGCTTTGATGTATTTCGCGGCTCTTCATATATTTATTAGATTATATTGCATGAATAGTTCACAAAAAGGAAGCGTATTAATGTGACTGGCTCCAGCACAAAAGTCTCGAGAAAAACTATCGCTCAGAAAACTGCTTCTCTTTCTCTCTCCTCTCTTACGATCGGAAACCGTTGCTGTCTGTAATGTGATGTACATTCGTCATACTTTGGAATCGCTTAGATCTGTTTCTTCGCCCGATTACGTTCGAACTTTATGTTTTCATCGGGGATATTCTCCACTTCGAGTTCGCTTCTCTTTCTTTCTGTCTTCCTCTCTCTTCAATCTTTTTGCCCATCGTTGGCTTCGGGCTCGTGAAAATCCGGCGCATACATTATCGGCCCTAACTTTAGCGAGAGGTCGGATTCTAGTAGTGATATCGGCCAAGGAAACGGAGAAAATTTCTTCCTGAAACTCGAATGACGGATACGGCGATCGTAACTTCCCCTCCGTTACGTATGTGGCTCCAAGATAATAGTACATACAACTTTGTTCTTCCAATTGTAATGATTCGGTAGCACCAGATGTATAATTAAGCCGATGCTATTGTATCCTCATGTACTTTAAGAGTACCCCTCATCTTGAACGTGTGTCATTTGTCGCTGGCGCTCTTAGAGAAACGTTGAAGACTCATGGAATAATTTATGAGCTACATTAAAATGTGAACGTCGCGCCAAAATTATCCCCCCTAATATG
>NW_017305997.1:914543-928083 GCF_001594115.1 Trachymyrmex septentrionalis | reverse complement strand
GAATAATTTATGAGCTACATTAAAATGTGAACGTCGCGCCAAAATTATAGTAGCTTGCCCCCCTAATAGTAGCTTGCAGATGGAAGATAATGCATGCGACTCCTCGATAGCCAAACCCATAGAATATTTCCCTCCCATCCAATCATGTCCAGCATCGTGACGAAGACAATCGCATCTTTTTCCCTTCCCCCTTAGTCGCGTATAAGACTAAGTTCGGCCGGAGATATTGCCAAACACAGAAATAATTCTATCATGATACCCCGGTATTCGCGGTCGTATCCATTGTTCTCCCCCGACGTTGTCGTGGTTCGTGCACGCCCGTTACTACCGGCTGGTTCTAAATTACTACCGCGACCTCAGACGGTCTATGAGCCGTGAAGCTCGAAACGCGGCAATAATGTAACCTTCTTACCAATCCCGGTGGTCCTCATCCATACAAGAATCACGGTCTGTGCGAGCACGCGCGAATCTACGAGGGGTGGTTTTACTGGTACTAACGCTCGGGTGACAGTGGTTCGTGGCGATGGTCGCGGTGGTTGCGGCGATAGCCTAGAGGAGGGGCCCGTCTGGTTAGTTTTAGTTCTTCTCCTTGGGTAGTTTAATTGCTAAATTGGCCTTGGTAGATTTAGCGAACTTGTTCGTTATACGCATCTCCGGCCGTATATAGCGAGCTGACGGATGGTACTGCTGGCGCACGACTGATGAGGGTGCGCAAGAACGTGATTTTGCTGTAAGTTCGCAGAGAGTACTTGTTAGGATTATCGAGCCACGACTCGGTGGTTCAATTCTGCGTGTGCATCGCACAGTCGTGTTACACCGTGCCTTGAAACTTATATTAAAAGACGTTTGCAACGAATAAAGGAATTATTAAGAAACGTAAAGTTAAATAATATGACAAGGACAGGCCAATGAGAGTTCGTGCAAACGCGGGTCGTGACGCGCAATAAGAAATACATTTAAAAGCAATTATAATTATAAAGTAGAAACATTGTAATTATAAAATCACTGCATACATTCTAAGTATTCGTACGTTTCGACTCACTTTAGAGTCATCCTCAGCGAACATATATTGAATAATGATTTACATCCCTCGTAGAACAGTTAAATGATTAGTCAGAATTAGTTTCGTAAATTGCAATTGATCCAAAGTGGAATTCATTAATGTAAAGTCGATTTCAAACTAAAATTAAATAAAACAAAGATATTAGGTCTGTTAAAAAGGTATTGTTTTTTTATTCTCGTACTCTATACAATAGACTGCACTAGAACTCTTTTGCTTTCGCCAAATCAAACACATACCTATCTCACTTTAAATTCTAAAAGTGTACACTAATTCAACTACAGAAAACGGATCTATAATCGTGTTTAACATGGAACATGCATACATTTTGGAGCCTAGACATCGAATTTGTACAATAAATCGCGACGTCACAAGATGTCGATTTTCCCATTGTCATCCGCGACTTATTCGTTATGGGTAATACACGAAATCCTGGAATAATGGGAATCGGATCTTAGGTCTCGCGACATATGAGATTTGTGTCTCTTCGGTTGGTTGGGTAAAGACGATTTTCCTGCTCCTCCGTTGGCACTGGAACTCTTCCCGTTCCACGCTTCTCGGTTTGCGATAAGCTCTGAGTCTTGTAATGGGGTGCATGTCACTGTTCATTCTAAGGCGAAACGTAAACTTCACATCATAGCACCTTTAATACCTCGTTAGGCTGGGGTTATTGCTGTACCATCGTCGTGCTATATCTGGTGATCTCAATGTGCGTATAGAAGGAACGCACTTTGGTATTCTTCTCAAATAACTGTATATAATATATACAGATAATAAAATGACATTAAATTTTAAGTAGGTGGCCACAGTCTCCCAGGTACAATTTTCTTTAAACACTAGAAAAGAAAAATGAAAAATATTTTTCAAATAACCAGAAGTCTCATTATCAGTAAAGTTTATTATTTTTACATTCCTTTTATCTTATAAAGATATTATTAATATAAATTTAATTGTAACATAATATACTAGTAAATAGTACAACTATACAATTAGAATCTTTTTGGAGTGTTTCGAGTACTCCATGTATTAACTTGTGCATTTTTACAATATCTAATTATTTCTATTATAAAAGTTAAATTAAAAAAATATAAAATTAAAAAACTTAATTTAATTTTATATAATAATTATACTTTTTACTAGTATATTGTGTTATACAATTAAATTTACATGATACTCTTATGAAATAAAGGAATGTATAAATAATAAACTTTAATATTTCCGAACATTTGAGTAGTATTTTTTATTTTACTTTTCCACACAGACAACACATTTATATTTATCCACATTGTGCGTCATCCGCCGATAATTTGAACAATGCCAAGTATTTCTGTCGGCTCGTACTATATCCGAAAAAGTTTGCGGCTGGAAGTCTGCGGGAATTAATTTTGCACGGGTAATTAATTAATTAACCTTGCCTATATTGCCTTAATGCCTCTACAGCGCGGGATTTTCTCAGCTGCTTGCACGCCGCGTTTTATTAGCAGATATATTATCACGTGCATATTTCATTTTCCTGTAGTGCGGTCATACAATATATCATGCAAAATTTCCTTCGAACTACTGTGTTTCATGTTCCGCGGAAGTGCCGCAATCAATTTCTAAAGACACCGCATAACATATTCCCACAGCTGCCAGCCACGAGCGAATTTTCGTGGTTCTTACTTATTTATTGCCTTGTCGACCAACGGCGGAATCGCGTGGAATTTATTCGATTTCTTTTATGAACAAACTGATCACAGACGCCCCGTCCAGTGATGGGATGAATCGCGGGTTTCTTGAGAGGCTCAGCCGCGCGGCATAATTTTCAATTACAACAGATTATATCTCGCCGAGTTGAAAAGGGAAATGGAATTGCGAGACGGCTCTCTCGCTTTGACAATTTTACCCCATTGGGGTACCGTTACTGATGATATTACGGGGAAACATGAGAATCCAGTACACAATGCACGATCCGGCCTTACCTCGAGACAACAAATAAATTCTAGCGAGACCTCCGAAATACCATTTACGGCGCTGCATTAGCATAAATGTAAGCCCGATTATCATATCCCTTCGCGAATCATTGTTAAATTTATTTATTACTACGACAGAGGAAGTAAAATTATATTAAGGAACCGCGTTAGCATAAATGAGAGTGTTATTATCACTAGCGCATATAACTCGTTATTAAACTTACATTCAAAATAAAATAACGAGCTTTCTTTTTCCACACACGGGCGCCGAGTTTTTTTTGAAACGCCGATACGGAATCGGCCGGCCGCGTATAGAAATTGAGAGCGTGACCGGGCTGTAAACGGTCGGTTTATATAAACGCACAGAAATCACTGAAACTGCGGGCTATCGCGTTATACGCGGAATATTAATTAAAGCGTGCGGTGCGAGAGGCAAAAATCGTGGTGCACGGAAAAACGTCGGCGCGTGCGTGAGTTCGCCGAATCTTCGTTACGAATAGCGCCGCGTCCGTTTTAAATTACGAGCGGAAAGTGTGAAGCGATCGCAAAGTACACGCCTGGTATGGTAGAGTTTGCGGTAGAGTGTCGTTAAACGAACTCTCCGACAGTGACGAGCACTGCGGCGTCGTAGACGACGTCGTGGTCAATAAGGAAGTAAGAGCTATCGAAGTAGAATTTTAATGGAATTGTTGATGCAACCTGCTAACACCTCAAGCGATAGTTGCCCTATCGAATAGGCGCGTTGTACCATCTGATTCAATTACAATACATTTTTAAAATTCGATTACATTTTTTTTTTTCCTTCGTTTTAATACTCTTTCACATTTGACTACACTCTAAAAAATATCAGTGTGGATTTAACATTTAACCGTGTGTATATAATTTTCACTGTAGGCGAATATTTATCGAGAATTAATATTTTTCGCAATAAAATTATTTATTTACAGATTTTAATATGTCATTCAGCATTATTAAAATTGTTCTAAAATGTTTATAAGCATTTTATCGAATTGTTAAATTGCTAGTCAATTTAACTTGTGATATTACTGCGGTAGTTTAGAGGAGTTTATGTTTCAAGACCGAAAAATCAATTTCGATGCGCAGTTTGAAGAACTATTGTACATACGACGTAGTGTATAAATTCTAGAATCCGACCGAAACTTTTACCAAAACTGAAAACGAACACTCATTACGTGTCAGTTTCAACTAAAACCATATAGGTCGATCTTCTTCATAAATATTCATTTTAATATGTAATTATTGTTTCAATAATTGAATTATAATGTTTATGAAGAAAAAGTATATTCTTTGGCCAAAATTGGCACACAATTGAAATTTTGTTTTTCGATTTCGGCCGAAATTTAATTATTGTTCTATTATGATATTTATGAAGAAAAAGTATATGATATATGGGCATGTCTATACAATATTTTATAGGATTTCTATTTTTTAATTTTAGTTTCGGTTTTGAATGTGTGTGAAATTGACATGTAGCCGAATATTTCGGGAAAAGTTTCGGTCGGACTCTAAATTAAATTTACATTGAATTATAGAAGCATTTAAGATCCAGTTAGACCATTAAAGGTATTTATCTCCTGTTGGTTATTTATTTATATATACATACTCACATATATATATATATATTTATATACATATGCACATATACATGTACGGCCTTATGAAAGTTTAGTTTAAAGTTCTCACTGTGTTAATATTAATATTAATACAATATAATGTGAATTTAATATCACGGGTTTTAAATCTACATGACGGTGTTGATATAAATACTATAAAGGTTATAAATTTATGTTGGTATCAATATTAATACCAATATAGTGAGAATTATAGAGACACCACATGTTGTTAAACTAACCATACCGATATTTTTAGAGATACAAAATTTGTCAGAGAAACGATCCCAGAAATACCCACCATTATAATGCATCTTCTACATACAGGGACAACGCGCTAATATCTCTCGCTAAGATCAATTTTGTATTCCGTGCGTCACCTCGTAGACTAGAGTTAAGAACGAGCTTTTCGAAATTCCGGCCATTAACGTCTCCGAAGCTTCCACTTACCGTCACAGCGCCCTGTTTTGCGCTCGCACTTACGGGCATTCCGTTCGACACGTCTGAGAGTTATCTTTAAACAAATATAATGCACAGATTCACCCACGCATTCAACACAGAGATTATAGAATTCAGACATCTGGCGACATTGAGATCTCTTCACGTGATGCTGAGAATGATCTCCACGCTGGCAATGAAATAATATTTAACGGTTCTCGACATACACTCAAAATTTGAGAGTTTCTAAACATATACCGACTTCTTGACGGGCAGAACGCGCGACATTTGCTTACGCTGCGTGACGTCTCGTGCTTTCATGTCAAAATAACATTTGCCGCGATTCAAGAAGAGAAGATTTTGAGACGTGCCTTCTTGTAGTTCCGCCGACAACGTTTCAATAGCGATGTTGGAAAGTAACATTTAACATAATTTGAAGAGATAGGGAACGGAAGAATAGAGAGACAAAGAAAGAGAGAGAGAGAGAGAGAGAGAGAAAGATTTTACGGAATTTTAACGATATCAAACTTCAAGAATGTTAATAGAACTTCAAGCTTGCTAAAACAATACTTTACAAATTTGTAGAAAGGTTAGCGTTTATTTAAATCTTTATTGAGATTGTTTACAAGTCAAATTTTCATCGGAAAACTGCTGAGCTTTGACACAAACCTCATAAAACAAGTTACAATTTGTAACTTCACGCGCAGTGTGAAATCGTGTCTGCGTTTTTTAGCCAGGAAGCGCACAGTGATGGCTCGTTATGTCCACGTAGAAATTCACGTGAAATTCCAGACGAAAGCGCTATGCACTCCGAGCAATTCCGGCGTTTTATTCGCGGCTGCAGCGACGCTAACGTCGCAGGTTGAAGCGTCGCGTCGCGTCGCGTCGCGTCGCGACACGACGAGACAGGACGAGAGAGAGAACTCTCGTGCAAGCCCCGGAAACTTCGGGCTGGCTTTGGCAGTTTAAAAGTTACGAGAGAGGCGAGAGGCGTCGCGACGCCGCCGGGAGACCTTATCGCGCCGCATATACTCGCGGCGGCTCGGCTCGAGTCGCCTCGCGCGCGCGCCAGTATTATTTCCGGTAAATTCCAGACCGGAAGCCGCGGTCTTGCCTCAGCGGAGGCCGCAGGAAAAAGCGTAAACGTTGGCGGCTCGTTTGAGAAAGATCCTCCTCCTCTGGCTCTCCCTCTCCACGGTTGAAGATAAAATCCGCCTGCAAGGCGAGAGAGACGGTGCGTTGAGACAGGCGAGATGTGGAAATTGGCTTCCAGTTCTTCCAAAGCAACCTCAAACAAAGATATCATCGGAATTTTCTATTTCTCGAAAGGAATATACTACATTTCCGATCTTCGGCACCATGAGGCAGTCCGAGAGTAATACTCACACCGGTGAAATTCTTTCATTCGGACTCGAATGATTCCTATCAAATTTGCATATAACGCTGACTTGCAGATATTTCAGACAGCAAACTAGCTACTTTTTCTCTAAGCGCAGAAAACATTTCTGTTTAGAGGATTTCAGATTTAACTCACATATATTCTAACTTCTACTGAAATAAACTGATTCCATATCTTCTAAATCCAGAGTTGACCTGCCTTTCTGACAATCGCAAAAAAGCGAACAAAAGAGGACTCAAAAGAGAAGAGATAAGAAGATTTTTAAAATTATCTTTTGAAATAATTTTATTTAATATCAAAAGATACACTTGTACATGTACCATTTATTTTAGTTTCCATTTATTTAAAATATATATATTTTTGATAAAAATAAAATTATTATTGAATAAAAGATGAGAAATATTAAAAGTCTAACATATCTAATATTCAACACTGAACTACATCTTAGATACTCGCGTTTAATTAAGGACTTGTAAGGCACAGAAGCTGGTTTGTGTAGCCGCTACTTTACGAGTAGCAATTCGTATTAATAAAAGAACTTTTAACGGCGCGATGCGTTTACGGACCGCATAAAAATAATAATTAATATACATGAGGCCGTTCTGCTCTTAATCAACTTCTTAGATCACCCACAGGAAATTAAAATTGTTTATAGTTGATAATTAGCGTCAGTTAAATGGCGAAGAAAGTGCAGGTAATGGGTGAGGTCCGCATCTTGCTGTTTAATCAAATATTTTATGACGTGCTTAAGCCAACTTTTCGTTACTACTTTCAGACTTCTAATCGATACTAATGCGCGTTATTTATAATATGTCTTTTTCGATTTGACAGAAGTTTCTAATAGCTTCAAAATTATATATAATTGGAATTTGTAATCAACAGTTAAAGTGTCGCCTTCAAATATAAAGAAGCAAATTTCTCATATTTTTTTGTAGTACAATGAAAAAAATAATTGCAACATATTTCACAAATACGGATTATATAAAACACAGAAAGGTTTTTAATATTAAGCTACAATGATGAATGACATCATTCGTTTTCGTTATTTTCTCTTGTCGTATCAAATGTTTACGGCATGTTGCTACCAAAAGAAAATATATTCGCTCGAATTTATTAGCAAGGAAACAGACGAGAAAAATATAATTCATATTTTACTATTAGATTCGTACAGACAGCTACACGGGCATTCTTAATATTTCAGATAGTTCAGGTGTATACTGAAAATAAAATAAAATAATAATAATATATGTATTATATAAATATTTGATACAACTTAGACATTCTGTAATTTGTATGAGATTTTATGATAAAAATATCTATATTAATAATATAATTTCATATGCCGTGCATTTTAAGTTATGTGTATTTTAATATGTATTTTATATATATGTATATATGCATTTTTATTCTTCAGATAAAAATTTTATGTTGAACGATATATAATATTTAAAATAGAATACTCTTATAAATTTTAACGTAAATTACAGTTCTTTTAAAACAAGCTTTAATTATAATCACATAGATATATTAATTGGATTGAATTAAATTGTCCTATCAATTGGAATTCTAACAATAAAATAAAAATTTAATAAAATCAATAAAAGTAATAATTATACTTTTATTTTAAAACGGTTTTGAATGGGACGAAGTTAATTGTTATATAGATAACTCTAATCAGTTTAATCATAAGATAAAATCTGACATTAAAATGCAAGATGTAAAATAAATTCGGCATGATTTTGAGATGATCGGCGGAATAAAAATGAGAATATAAATAAATTATTATTTTTTTATTTTATTGATGAATTTTTATAAACATTATGTCAAATACATATTATAAAAGTTTATTCTGAATATTACACACATTTTTTTTGCGTAATTTATGTAACGACTAACTACGAATCTTTGACTTCGAATTCTTCGGCTTTAGCACACTTGCTCATGGAATTGTCGAAGATTCGAACGATTCCTGTGGGAGTTGTCGAAAGTTTAATTGAAAAGTTGATCTTTCGAGTGAGATCAAGGTGAAACAAGGACGAAACAAAGTGGCACCTTCCGCTGAAGTAATCTCCGGGGCTCGAATTATTTTTATCTCCGGGATTCAGGAGTTGCTTCGAAATTCATGAGGGAGCCAGCATGAATTCACGGGGTTGTGCAAAAGGACGTTCGGTCCTCATTCCACGCTTCTCACGCGGCAGCGGAAGGTTAACTCGATATTACGAATCTGGTAATTTGCTTGAGTAAATCCACCTACTGGTGAGTTTCGGCAAGGAAAGCGCTGTTAATAAACATGGAGGACCATATCGTCGATCCTCGCAAGTCGTTAGGGGAATAATTTTTGTTTACTTTGTCTTTACCCGGGGAATCTTCATGTAATACAAGCTTTCCTTAATATAATATTTCGTGATCACATGTTATGTAGAATGATGGTTTTTATTGATTCGCGCAGATTCCATTCGCGATATTTCCTTTAAGTACAAATCATTGTGTATCTCAATCCGAAAAATTTTCACACTATGATATTTATTTTTCATATATACGTTCACGAAATAACGCTAAGAAATATTGCTGTGTACGACGATATTACTTTACGCGCATTTGAAAAATATTACATTGAAAATATCACAGAGATATTTGCAAGAAACATTCTCAGAATATTTTTCCGTTGTGCCACATGGTCGCGAATACTTCGCGTATACACTTGTAAAGGATATGATCTCGAACACGAGATATTTTTGACGCGGGAAATTTTATCTTCCCTTTGTCGAATCCACTGTGTATCCGGTGAAAAGTCAACTCCAATTTTGTCAGTGCCCACACGATTGTTGAACAATCTCTCCGATATAAGCTTATTACTTGGAAATGTGAAAACAAAGGGAATTATTTTAAATTGTGTAAATACGTATGTCGGTAAAAAAAAAGTAGCGTGCAGCAATGATGTTAAAAATTATTTCTTTCTCTTTACTCGAAAGATCGATCGCCGTAGGTATCTATGACAAAAAAAAAAAAAAACGACGGATCTTGCAGCTCTGACTTTTTATCACCGTTAACGGCGCGATATCGTTCTGCGGAGAACGAGACGAAAAGAGTACGTAAGGTACAAGCGGTATCGTGTTCACTTTGCTGAGAGATACCAGCGGAGCGCGCGGGTAGCAGGATGGTATTTCAGCCACGCTTCTCTCGTGGAAGGTGCCGTGCTGATGCCGCGCCAAAGGAGAAGCCGAGCGTACTGTGCCGCGGTGTCGGATTGCAGGTCGCTTCTCGCTTTCGTCGAACGAATAAACGGGTGATGCGCTACGTGGACGGGGTGGCCCCCAGACGCGATACAGAACAAGCGAGGGAGGGGGGGGGGTAAGGGAAGGAAGAGAAAGAGGGTCTCGGAAAGAATTTGCAAGGCGCGCGTTACTCGAATACCGTGCTTCCTATATACACGCCCGGTGTTCACTCCTCGTCCACGCTGGAGGATCTCTCAGGAGCTTTTCGAAATGTGAGCTTGCGTCGAGAATCCGTCCAAGTATTTCAAATCCGTGATGTAAGGGATTGTGCAATGGCTCCCAATGCTTCGAGTATATATACTGGTATCGATATGAGGGAAAGATAAATGTAACGGATTGTCTACTGTGGACAAGTAATAGGATCTAAGTTTATTTCATTGTTTCTCGAGAGAGAAATATACGGTAACTATTAGAAACACATTCTTATTCTTTTCTTATCGATCTTTCCTTTTGACCTTTTTCATGGTAAGTTAGTAAGTTCTTCTTTCCTCAAGCGGCTGTCTCCACCAACTGGAAAAACTAATCCCGCTGTGCCAAAAGGTTAGTCTTGCAAAAAGCAACCGTTGGCTTGACTGGAGAGTAGCAAGAAGCGATTTGATTGTTATCCGTGTCTGTTTCGGCTACTTTGCAGAAAAATAGAATTTTGTGCTTGGAAGAATCTTCGATCAAGAAAATTGTTCGTTTGCCTTGCAACCGCGCGAGTTACAATGTAAACGGACAGTAAGAAAAGAACACTGGCATAATATTATTACCAATCTTCTTTCGGCGCTAAAGCATATAAAATAGTAATCTATAATAGTGTAAACCGAAGATCATCCACAGATAAATAATGCAGTCTCTTGAATTAGTACTTGCGATATTTTTGATAACGCAGCTAATTTCGCAAAAAAAAAAAACACATGTTTCGATATAATATAGTTAAATAATGATGATGATAATTTTTTATCACCGCTAGTGAAATAACGATCAACTTTTCAATTTGATAAAAAAGCCACACATAAATCGCAGTGTTTGAATCGGTTAAACAGGTAATGAGGTGTTTATTTTGCGTCAGACATAAAATTCCAATTTACTTCGTAGTAGCAAAGCGATCACGGCCAGTAGTAAAATAGTGTTCTAGGTCAGGCGGTTGACAATGTTTGGCTTGTCTTGTAACTCACGGCTAAATTTGCGTGGAACCACGACCGTTAACGGGCGAACGGCATGGCAGCGGGGTGGCTGCGAAGCACGGGGATAGTTTCCGTAGGGAAGGCGGTGGTAGCTAGAGAAAGGGGGGGGGGTGGTTGCTTCGGCAGAGTTATTTAGCCGAGGCGTTGTTCTGGCTCGCGTACTATGTGGGTCGCCGCCAGCTTAGTATCGCGGGTAAGCCTCATGAAACATGAGTACCCAGCGGGATGACACCACTAACTCCTTTATGGAGATGGAAGCTTATACATGAATTGCGAGGATGGGGCGAGAATGCTTCTTGGACAACGGGGGCCTCCCTTCGCTAGGTGGTTTCGCATGATGTTCTTAAGTAACCGTCTCGCCAGGTGAGGCGGTTCCTAGGATGAGGTAGACGAGAAACCTGCCAACGAGGCGATACGTGCTGTACGTACGAGGTGATATATGGACCGTGTACTCCGTACTCCTTGTTGACGCTAAAATGCGAAATGTCGCGGCGGCATCTTGTCATTTGATGCTGAGACTGTGGTTGCTCGGCCTGAAAGTTTAAACCTGTGCTCGTTATAACAGATAACTGCAAGAATGGATGATAAACTGTTGCACTTACATCACACTTCTCCGATTTGTGCTACAGCGTAGCAAGTTCTTAGAATGCGTATCGATTCTCAATAAAGTATTATTAACGATGTAGAAACAATCCGCCAATGTAATAAGATTTCGCATTTTCTCAAGACGTTTCATTTAATCCGCAATCGAGCCGTAAGGTGTATTCATCGCATCGACTAACATATTGTTGTAGATGTAATTCGATGTGAAGAAATTCCAGCTGCTATGAAGTTTCACGGAGCATAAAAGAGAAGGGTGGTCGAGTTCTTGCGGTATGGAGCGAATTTCGTAAATGAGAGTTACTTTTAGACCCATTTAATATGCATTAAAGCGCATGAGTAGGTTAATCTCTTAGAGTTTCAGCGTCGTCTCATAATTCAACAGAGTTATGCATCCGCAATCACCATGTGGATATTAAATTTAATCGTTAAAACGAGGGAACGAATTTTATCATTGATATCTTTAGACACGTCATGTAGAAGCGTTTAAGCAGAAATTGTGAGTGATAAGTAATAAATGAAAGTCTGTTTTTTTGCATTTAAAATTAATTAAAATGAAAATTGTAAAGACGAAGACAATTTTGAAAATATCTCGCATTTAAAATCTTTAGAAAATTAAAATCGCGGTAACGTCATATAGAATTAACTTACAGACGAAATGAAGCAAAAGCTGTGTATTAATTTATTCTTTGACACAGTGTAATTTAGTTTTAGTCCATCTTTTTTTTTTTGTATGTTACTACTAATGTCGTACAGCTTTATACAAACGCTCTCATTATTTTGCCACGTCCAGAATTGCAAGAGATTTGCTGTAACTCTCAGTCGTACCTACGCGAAACTCTTGGTTGGAACGTAATACGTAGAAGGAAATAAGCTCTCGCCGTACATTTCGCGGATATCTGATGTCCCCATCTCGAGCCTTGGGGGCCGTTGAAAACTTAACTCTGCGCCTAAACCCTCTCCGAAGCCGTATGCTCGGGATCTACCCTGATATTTATACGACTTTTCGCTTAATTGCCCGCGCCAACTCCTCCAATCTCCTCCCCCTCCTCCTTCTTCTTGCGAAAGAAGTTAACACCGTAATTATCACTATCATCTGCGGAAGATCGTCGTAGCTTCTAGCACGGTATAATTTCGGTAAATAGTCACATCGATTTAAAGTTTGCGTTTTAATTACTGAAGAACTATTTTCCTGACAATATATTTGACAGCTAACTTCCTATATAAACCTAAACAATATCGAAGTTGATTTAATCTGCTAACTGAATTTTCAATTATTTTCACTTTTGTAAAATCTTTATAAATGATGCGAATTGAATATTAAAAACAATTTAACAACATTTCTCTCGTGTTGCGTGAAATATAGTTTTGGCGAGAAAACATGCTGTCTGTATAGAAAACAAAATTTCGACATGTAAATTGACTGTTAAAAAATTCGAGATTGAATTAATCAGCAGTTCAAATTGAGATGCGTAATCCTGTATGTAGGAGCACCGTAAAGCGGCAAGGAGCGCGTTTGCATGGTCCTTGCAACACTGCTAAGTAAAAATAGGCCATTACAAACACGTGTCCTTACCGATTAGCATAATGGCTGGACTTTTTGTACTCGCAGGAGGACTCTTGGACAAAAAATGTTAATACGGGATACCGTCGCACGCAGATTTAAAGCAAGTAGTTCCAGGTGCGGCGCATGTGCTCACGAAAGTCATTATACTTCTTCGTCGCTAACCGCCGAGAGACATTTTTTCTCCGCCTCTCGAACTCGGGCGTTCTGCATTCGCGATGTCGTGTAAAAATCGATAGGTCGTTGTCGTTGCCCTACATTCAACGTCCCAACGCTTCTCATAATTAAAACTTCTTTCGACAAACCGGTGTATAGAGCACGGTTTTATCGCGCGATTGGAGCTCGATGTGAATAGACGTTTCGAGGTTTTTTCCATAATTAACATTTCGCTAAACTGTAATCTGCTGTCACCAACATTTTTTTCTAGCTCTTTTATTCTCGCGACAAAAATA
>NW_017305997.1:909004-914512 GCF_001594115.1 Trachymyrmex septentrionalis | reverse complement strand
ATATATATATATATATATATATCAAACATTACAATATTCCAACTTGTGGAGGAGTTTGTAACAGCTAGCAGCATAAAGCGGACAATATTTTGATATTCCATCTAAGAGAAATGACGTAGGTTAATAACACAATCCTCGGCAGATTTCAAGTCTCTCTGTACGTCCTTAGCTACCTAATGTTTCCTTAATTGTGCGGCACATAGCGATACCAATGCGCCGACCTAATTAAACACTAAACGTTGTGCCTGTGCCGTCAGCTACGGTAAACATCGTGCCGCTACAGATGCTACTTCATCCAAATCGGCTTCCAGCACTCAGCTAATATTACGACTGTCGTAAAGGCATCTTCCAGAGAGTTGAACGAAAAACGAAGCCTTAGCAGGCAGGAAATGAGAGCTAATTGCGAGCATACGATGTTTCGCGTAATTAACTTAATTAACAATTAAGTTGGAAATTTTGTTCTTACCAAGAAACGAAGACGTTGATGACATTTGATGAAACGATTCATCACTCAAAGTAATCAACTATTTATTAATCCGAACAATTATTGCGAGGGAACAGTCAAGATCTCCATTATTTACTCTCGCAAACGGTGCATATACGAACAACATAGTTCTATTTGTTTATAATTAGAGCCAATTCGGCGACGGCGGGAGATAGAAGGAGCAGCAGAGCGGCGTGTGAATGCGGTAAGGAAGGAATGGGGCGGGATGGGGATAGACAAATTTGGCCGGAAACAACGTTTAAAGTGGGGAATGCAGCGGTCGGCATGACGTCGTTAACAACTTTCCGGCATTGTTTTCCGTGCGAGCGACAAACTGGGCTAATTGCTTCAACTTCTGACCTATTCCAGTTAGCGGTGTGTAACTGGCTGCTTCTGTGCGGACGATTGTCCCCGGCGATGCAGCCACTCGTGGCAACAACAGCCCCGCGTAAAATTCCCTCTTGCAGCCGAGCATGTTCTCCCAGCGCGATTGTCGTCGCGACTTATTAACCTGACGATAATTAGCCGTAATCGCAATGACGTGCAACGTCGACGCGAAAGCCCAACGGGCTTACTTCGCGCTTTCTAGGAAAAAAAAGGGAGCTTGTTCGTCCCGCTGATTACGAAAGTGCGGCTTAATCATTGGGAACTCGTCGCTCGCTGTTGCAACACGGCTGGATGCTTTTGTTTTAATTTTAACCTGTACAGGATGAAAAAGCTACTACAGTGACGCTGAAACAGTGTCATATTTTGAAACAAAGAACACAATAAAATAAATAAATAATGAATTCGAACAAATCTTACTCAGGAAAAATTGTAACATTTTTAAAATAGATTCTTGTCCCTTAGAGGTTAAATAGCGAATAGATATTGAGATATCGATGAAAGTTAAAAAGGGATTCGCCAGTTATATCTAAAGTTTCGATATAACTAGCGAGTCCCTTTTTATTGTCGTAGTTATGATTTATTTTATGGTATTAATGGTAAATACCAGAGAGATTATATATTGAGAGAAGAATAAAAGTATTGAATATTTCTTCTTTATATCTTTTTTATTGTTTCGAAGCAAAAATATTCCGAAGTTTCTCTCTTAACGTTTATCGTATTAATTTAAGTTAAAGCAAATCGTTCCGGTCCGCGTGTTACGAAGTATCACTCGGTGCATCGCAAACTACGGCCGGGTTGTAAAGTTTCGCCCGTTTTTACCTTACCATAAACTATGCCGAATTAGCCTTGTTGCGGTATTCTTTGCGTCCAACGCAGAAGATATCGCTTTACTTCCGGGCGGAATAAAACTTGAACAATTCCTCCTTTTGTTCCGGGCACTCGTTTTTCTTATCCAGCCGCGAAATGAATATCCGCTTGTAGATTTTATTGCTGCACAAAGTGGGGGAATCCCGCGGGTGGACACGGGATATCGACGGTGAAGCTCCGTGTCACCTACATTCTCTTTAAAGAAGATCATTCCCGAGGCAAGTCAACAGTATTTGAGACTATGGAGAATTATATTAAGTCCCGAGACGGGATATAAACATCCGTCTAGAACAAACAGTTACGAACGGGAAGGAAGACGTGAATTACCAACATTACTTTCCGGTTTTTACTGCGTAAAACCGCTTGATGCAATAATATTTTATCATCTCAGACTATGCCGGCTCATCCTGTCCTTTGTTTCTGAACTTCTTCGTTATAAGGTCCTGCTACTTCCGTAAATATCCGGAATACGCGAAATACTTCCGAATGCAAATTCGGGAAACTCGACGTAACGTTTGCGCTGCAGTTCCTATCTAATATATGCATTTTGCCTAATGTAAGTTTAAATAAAAAATTGCACGAACCGCCATTTTTCCGTGGTTTATTCTACAATTTTTATAAGGTTTGTCGTTTATACCTTCCGCAAGATATTATATTTCATGCACTCAGAAGGCACACATATACTAGACTCTGAAATTATATTGTTCCAGAGAATATTTCAAGAAAAAAATTATACAAAAACTTAATTCGATATGGTTATACAATAACACTTTGTACAAGGAAAAGTAGAGACGTTGATCGATGAATTCCGTATTATTATAGAGAGATAATCCGACATCGTAGGAACGCGTTGTCTTAAAAAGGAGATCATAACGATTTTGGGACACATTTTCTATTATAGGCGGGCGCATTCAAGACCGTCGCCGATCTATCAGTGCAAGCGTGCATTCAACGAGAGAGCCTCGCAGGCACCTCATTTACGCGCATTTTGCATCCACTCAAGTTTCGTTTGAGCGCGGAAGATTACGCGAAATATTATTTCGCCGGTGGGCCGCGGGCGCGCGTGAATAGCGGAAGTATAAGTGAAGGGATCGCGGGGAGTCCTTAACCCGCTTTGATATACACGACGGTCGGTGGAGAGCACTTTGCTCAACCCCCACGAAGCTTCGAGCAGGGTAGAGGTGGTATGGGGACACACCGTCGTGCGCATCCACCTGCATGCGCTCCGTCGCGTACACCATCGCCGACTTTCCAACGTTTTCTACAAGGTTTGACATGTATACTCTCGCCTAACGCGACAGAATATGAGGAAGAACTTGAGAGAGAGAGAGAGAGAGAGAGAGAGAGAGAGAGAGAGAGAAGGGGGAGGGAGGGGGGGAGTGATAGGGTGAGAAAACGACGCCTCGATAATAGCAACTCGCTTCGCGCTTGACACTCCGTCTCTTCTGTCGTCGTTCCATCCACCAGCCTTTATCTTCTCTGTCGACCGCCCTTGGATTTAATTAACTCGGTCTGAGCTTCATTGAGTTATGTTAAGTCACGTTCTTCGCGTAATCTTTGTATTATACCACTCGAAACGTATTTCTGCGTAGACGTACGCGATAAGCTCGTGGAAACCGAGACTTTCCTGCACATATCTTTGTGAAAATCACTCGTATTCTCTCTCTCTCTCTCTCTCTCTCTCTCTCTTTCTCTTTCTCTTTATCTCGATACTGTTTACGGGATGGAACCGAACTATTCTAGTCTTGTACTACTTCAATCCTTCAAGGTACCGGAGATTTAAGTGATTGTGAAGAAAGAGAATTTTAAAGGCCAGATGAAGCCACATGAAAGACTTTATATTAAGGTGGAAGAACTCAAATTTATTAATTTAATATCTACAGTAATATTTAAACTTTCGATTTAGCAACAAGAATGAATTAACAAATCGAAGGCTCTAAAGCGAAGGCTCTGAAACAATTACTCTGAGGCAATCGTTTATAAAGTTACGTGCTTTTTCTCTTTATTGTGTTATGTTGTTTCTAATATTGCACTATATAAATTATGAAGGGAAAGTACTGATTAAATATTAATTGCACATTGTAGTTGCCGTGACTACGTCGCGAACAGAAGGATCTCTTCGTTACTTCTTTCAGTTCATGTATTTGTGGTGTCTTCCGCCCGCATTTCATCGTCTTCGAGGGCGCCACGGTTTTGAGAAACTTTCGCCTCTATCTTTAGAAGAGGAAGGTAAAACTTTGGAGCACCTGCTGAGACTTGCTTATGGAGTCTATTACCGCTTCGATGGAGCTGCCGGGAATCTTTATACCCTTCGACCCAGCAGACGCGAATTAGCATTCGCCGCGAGTGTCCTTAAACTTCCTAATAATTTGATGGCAGAGGCGGGCGGACGGTATGTAAATTAAGAGTTTCAATATTCGAAGCCCATTTCCGTGTCCATTCCGCTAACCTATTTCGCGAAGTTCTAGCTCGCTTCATACCCATGGCGTAGATCATACCTGTCTACGTGTCGCTTCCAGCGCAATGCGAGCATACGTCGCAGTACGAATTCCGCGTTGGGATGTGCAATTTATACTTTAGTTAAATGTAGTATTCAAAGATGAATATGCGGAACATGAAGTCGTCATAAACATGCCAAATAAACGTCGAAGTGAAAATGTCGCATACGTTCGGAATTTCATCGGAGGAATTTTCTTTTCGTGAAAATGCAATTTTTTAAATATTATTTATGTATTTTTTTTTATTTTTTATTAATTTATCGTATAGCGAATGGACATCAATGTATTCTACATTTACTACAATGTTGTTCAGAGCGATTAGCTACGCTCAGTCGAAGGCTCGGACACTAATCGGAAAAATTCCTCTGTGTCTCCTAGACAAGAGTGATAAACGAGATACGCGTGATAAACGAGAAGGGGTGGGTTCGTAAACGATGGGATAGAAAAATGCTCATCAGGTACGAAAAGTCGGTACACAGTACTGAAAATTGGCTGACATTTTTCAAGTTTTAACCGTTCGGTGACCCTACCGGAAAATTGCAATTTGCCCGAATCCTTCGTCAAACGCAAATGGCCAAACGTGTCAAAGGCTCCAACGAACATTAACGCGTTGCCCCAAACGATGTTTTCAATTTTGTGTACACACGTTATTTGTATGTACGAGAGAGAGAATGATTTACAAATTAACTATCTAACTAATGTGTAACTGAAAAGACACGACTGTCAAGTGTCACTGATGTGTGTCAATAACGCTGCGTGTGCGTTTCGCTGTAAATTGAATGATAATGAATTAACGAGAATAATCAGAAAACAAATGTTATTTTATCTTTATTGTGTAGTATTTTGGATGAGGCAGGTGTAAATTTGCTCGTTTCTTTTAAACTAGTATCGCGTGAACAACGCTCTTTCGATTTAAGCGCCGAAGTAATAGGATCTCACTCGAAATCCCTTCTTTCACGGTGGCATTACGTCCTCAGCGTCATGCATCATGCGCTATCGCATTACAAGAGACATCAGGAATTTTGCGAAAGACTCCGCCCGACGTTCCAGTTAACTGGCGCGTGCTCCAAGAGTGGATGTAATACGGCTATAAACCGTGGGTGTTCGTTTAAAAGCCTCGAAATTTCACGAATTTCGTCGCTTCCGTCGATTTAGTGGGCATTAGGTACGTCGAGCGCGAGAGACAATGTAATACTATACTCGGAATTGTTACGATGGTAGTTACTGAACGCGATAGGTTAACGAATAAGTTAACAAAAAAAAAGCAAAAAT
>NW_017305997.1:908336-908904 GCF_001594115.1 Trachymyrmex septentrionalis | reverse complement strand
TGGTAGTTACTGAACGCGATAGGTTAACGAATAAGTTAACAAAAAAAAGCAAAAATAATAGATAGATAGATAGATAGATAGATAGAGAGAGAGAGAGAGAGAGAAAGCGTTTATTAATGTTTTATGGCAAGTCCTCTAAGAAATCACAACTTACAATTGTTAGGCTATTATTATTGCGTGATTGATTTGTATACTTGGAGTTTTATCCGTAAAACACAAATAAATATGTTTATCTATAAGTTGATAGCCTTAAAATATTTCAGATTTACAAATATCTTTTTAGAAAGTTGAAATAACATTCTAAAGCTAATCTACTTATTTTAATTTTAATCGTTTTTTTTTTGTTTTAGAGAAAAACCAATAAAAAATTTATTTCTTATTATATAAATTTTAAATATAGCGCAGTATATTTACATATTATTATGTATAGTTATGATTTATTATAAAATATTTCAAGATAGTATATATTATATATTTAGAAAAATCAATTCTTAATATTTTAAACTTGTTTAGATACACATATATTTTCAAATATATTTTTACTTATTCTTTTGTATTTGTCTCAATA
>NW_017305997.1:904411-908236 GCF_001594115.1 Trachymyrmex septentrionalis | reverse complement strand
CTATTTCGTATTTTCGAGCTTATTAATTGTATCATAATATAGGTAATAATTATTTAATATAATTCCATATTAATATTTATATTATATTAATGCTTATTTTATGTTTAGTATGGATTAATGTCCAAGTAATGTAAAATTTCGAGTCTATATACAAATATTATCGACTTTCATTTAAAAATTTCTCTGATCTTTTCTTGAGTGTCTTATGCTTTTCAGGTCCATATTTAACTGCTTTATCAAGTGTCTCATGAAGTGTCTTATTCATAAAGTCTTTTACAAATTGTAACTTCATGGCGTAGCGAAGTATAAAGCTAAAATTACAAAAAAAATCATTATAAATATTATTATTATAGCTGTAAACTTAAATAAGATAAGAGATAAAAATCTATTAAAATTGTATGTATATATAATATTGTACTTTAATTTGTTATAGTTCTGTATCTTATAAATAAACAGAACTTGATTTAATATTATACTTTGCGATCGCATTATATCAAATTCAAATTCTTCAGAAACTTAAATTTATGTATAATATTCAGAAAATTATACTTTTTATCTCAAAAGATAGATTTTTATAAATTTTTCTAATAAAGTATTAAAAATTCTTTGATTTATGTCACTTTAATTGATGAAATGAAGTTGAGGCTGAAATATTTCATCTTTACTGATTTATAAGAAATAGTCTGGATCATAAAGTTTATATTATCAATAATACAGTTATTCAAGTCATTCAAAATCGTTTTTATTTTACAAATTTATATGAACAGTGCATTTAATAGACGACAATTATGAGCATACCGATAAAAAGCAGAACTTTTAAAGTTTTATTTTAAATCTTTCGTCACATATTCAACAACTTAATTAAACCTTACGATGTTAGAAATCGCTTTAAAATCTTATAGAAAAAAATTAACAAATAGTATTTAAACAATTCGGTCATTTGGTCAGTGCAATTAGTCAACTCTTTCTTTGTCTCTAAAATCTCTAAAATAATTTCTATTATTGTGGACACGAGGCTTGACACAAACACACGTAAACTAAAAAACTTTAAACAGTTATGCTATCCACAAGTATTTCTATAACTCTATATTAAATGTATTGCATTGAAAAAATATATAAAATTTTAGCAAATTATTTATTTAAAACAAAGAATCATTAATTGATTTAACTATCTTTTTTTTTTTTAAGAGGAAATATTTATTTACTGTAAGTAAATGTTTAATTGGAATTACTCTAATAAATATTTATTAAAATTTATAGTATATTTTTTCTCAGTATATATACGCACAAAAAACTCAGGAAAACTTCAATAATCATTTTGAATAACCTTTATAATTGGATTCTTAATTTTTATAAACATCAGAGGATTCTTGTGCATTATACATTTGTGCTCATCTAGCTTGTAATACTTACCGTAGAAGCATAAGCTTAAATCGTTGAAAATAAGTGAGCGTACTTCGTAAACGTGGCATATCGATGTTTAACAAGTCGGTGACGAACAATAGTAACATTTCAAATGTGAAATTACTAAGATAATCATTCATGTAACTCCCACATTCCGTAATGCATCTCAACATATGTTCCCATTCGGGTGTTACTTCACGCAAATAGAATTTTAGCCAAAATTCAACAAAGTCGTGCGCTCTCTGCTTAATTTCTTTCAGACTGCCGCGACAGAAATTGTATCTAAGACATTTATTTCCGTTAAACACAAAATTCCAATGAGACGTAGATGGCAAGTAAGAAAAATATTGGAGGGAAAAAGTTTATTGTGCGAATATGCAGATATATTGTATAAAATTAAGATGTAAAGAGACAGATCAGAAGCAAGAGTTTGCATTGAAAAAATTATATTTTTAGATTGTTTGAACTTTTAGATTAAATTTAGTATTAAAATAAATAGTGTTTAAATTTATTAAGAAAAAAATGTTTTAAAGCTAAAAGAAAAATCGGAAAATTATTGTTATTAGTCAAATATACAATAAATAGTCTTATTATTAATACATCAGGTTTAGTGATCATTAATTTATATATCAGTACTTACTGATCTTCTATACCAAGAAGATATCCTAGACCTTTCCATGTATGACAAAAGGCTTCCATATCTTCATCACTAGCATAAACGCCGAATTGGTTAGGGTACAACAGAACCATCCCCATGAAAGCGAATTGCGTGCTTGCCATATCAGCTTGATTTAGTCCTGTGAATTTGGGCGCCAAATGAAGAAAATCATTTTCTACTATCAATGAAGAAACATCTTCTAAAATTGTTTTTCTGCTTGGGCAGCATAGATTTTGAATTTTAATGGTTTTGTCAAATTCCTCGGTGTCTTGTTTGCAGAGTTTTAATCGTACCGCACGGTGCATTCTACGCACGGTTTGTACGTCGTTATAAGCTCGCGTGCCCTTAATCCATGGATTTTCCATCATCCAAATTCTTTCACGACGACTCGAGGACAAATATCTTAAACAGTAATCAATAATTTATTGACAAATGTTTGATTTGTACTAAAAAGATGCTGGATATAACTAAATCTATTAATTGTTTCTTATTAATTGTTTTAATCATTATTTCATGTATTATTAAAGTCGAGAAATGGGTTTATTTATATTGGGTGTTCACACACTGTAAGTTTTATTTTATCATTACCGTTCATTACATGTAGAAGAAAGATAGAATAATGCTTACAATGTGTGAATACAAAAAACGAACGTGTCCAATATGTGGCTATGTGAATATTCAAAAATGCTTTTTGCTTGTAATTTTAATAAGAATAATCAGTATTAATTACTACAATTTATAACTGTTAATTTTAAATATGAATTATACATGTATAATCAAAGGTAATTATTTAGGAGACTCAACTTCGATGATTTTGACATATGTTGTCAACTGATCTTGACATAAGTTCATAATTCTAAGTAACTTTGCCTTAACAACTAGTGGTGATCTCTTATAGTTTTCAAGATATTTAGAAACGATCAAAGACAATTTTTAAATCGATTCAATATTCTCCTATTAAACCTTGTTTCAATGTTTAAAGATTAGTTTTCAGTTCTTCAGCAAAAGTGCGACCATAAATACAGATATAAAAAATTTTATCATGTCATGTACCTTTTGAACGCTAAATATGGCGTGTGAGATTTTTGGGTGAAGATTAATGTTTTAAGACCATCTGTAGAAGTGAATAACATGAAAAGCGATAATGCGTTAGCGAAAAAAATCGAGAAAATATGATCTCGTGCAAACTTTTGACCTCTCTGGAACTTTTCCATATCTAACCAGAGCGGCTTGTCCGTTGAATTTCCACAATCTCCCCGACGCAATACGGCGGGCATAACAAATAATAAGGAGTCTGGTACATTTGGGACATATGTTTTTATATTATTTAATACATGTTCACATTGTTCTTTATCCGTCCATTTGTCATAATTTTTCGGTTTCGCAGAATTTTGATCGACAACATGCTTCAGATGCTTCATACAATATTCAATGTATTTAACGCCATGCTTTGCCTCTATAAATTCATAGTATTCATTTTTTATTGCATTTTTTGAAAATTCATCTATGCCATCATTACATTGATTTTTTGTTCTTGATACGGTTGCTTTATTCTGAATATTATTATGTGTTTTGCCGTCTGACTTGTCATTATTTACAATTTCCGTTTGTGTTGGTTTTACCCATTCATCTATCATTTCCATTTTTTTACTTTTCTTCAATAATTGTTCTTTAGTATTAATCCGATAGTAATTGTTTCGAAGAAGTTATTCTGTAAATAACATTCATATATAAAACAGAAAAGAAAAAATTAAATGATTATT
>NW_017305997.1:902198-904311 GCF_001594115.1 Trachymyrmex septentrionalis | reverse complement strand
GTGTGTGTGTGTGTGTGTGTGTGTGTGTGTGTGTGTGTGTGTGTGTGTGATAATTGTATATATAATAATTGTAAGTGTATTACAATATACATATTACAATAACATTATTATTACAACAAATTACATTTTAGTTTTAACTTCTTTACGAATATAATTTTGAAATTACATCAATGATCAATTTTTAATATTAAAAATATAAATAATGAAAGCTCTATTAGAAAAACTTTCTCTCTGTTTAAAAAAATTTTAATGTTGATATATTTTGTATTATTATATAAAAGAAGCGACAAACAGATATGAAACAAAAAAATTTTAATATTAGTTTTGTAATGTAAGTAAAAATATTCACATTGTTTTATCTAATAAAAACAATATAGATACGGTTTCATATAATTACTATATTATTGTTTGTAGATTAGTTGATAAATTGTATATATCAATTATATAAAAGTTTTCTGAAATGCTTAAACATTTTGATATCCTTTATTAATTTATTATTTTAATATTTTGAGTAATATATCGAGTAACAACACTATTTCTTAAGAAAAATTATTCTCTTGACAACTTTTTTTACGTTTCTGTTGTACTTTTAACTTTAAAAAATACTTTTAAAAATTCTCTAAAACTACGACAATAATAACAAAGGTCAAAAAACAGTATTGAATGTATATTCTGGAATAACACTTAGCGTTATTGAATATATTTATAAATTGTCATTGAAATAGATTTTCCTTGAATTCTATGTAGCCTATCTATTCATATACAATGCTCGCCAAAAATTCCGGGCCGGCTGAATATCTCGGAAAGCATGTATTTTGGAGAAAAATGTTTCAGACTCGAGAGTATATTTGATTAATAACTCAAATACTTTGTTTTATAATTATATGCCTGTTTACAATTTACGCATACAGCTCATACGCACATATGTACTTTACACGGTGAAACTATTGTGTCGTCCACCACAGTACCGAGTTCGGAATCCAGTGATGACTCCGGGATGCGGTGATGAATCCGGGATTAAATCTCACGAAGTTATATTTATAATAAAAAGAATTTAATAAATATTTCTTTACACACAATCAGATCTTGATTGATAACAACTTACCTTAACACGTAACGCGTCGCGGTTATACTATTTTATTCTGAACAGTGAACGTACAGATTTACGTGACTCTCTTTTAGAACGATTGATCTTCGCCAGTTTTTTTTTTTGGCTTCGTTTTATATCTTATATATATACTTCTGCCAGCTGCTATGTATTATTATGTAATATTAAGAATATAAGTAGGGGTAATGGCCGGTTCTAACTTAGGTCTTCTGAAGGGAGCGCGGGGAAAGGCCCTGGGAAGGTCCTGGTGGCATCGCTGCTTGCATAAACATAAATGTACACATAAACATACGCATAAACATACGCATATACATACGTTTATATATACGTTTATACATACGTTTATACATACGTAAGTATTAAACGTATATATGCATAAACATACGTATGCATATTAAGTACTTACGTATGTAGATATATTCAATATTGCGTATCTTATATTTTGCGGAATGCTGAATTGGATCTCTTATGGTCGCAGACGTTCTCTCTCGCATCTTCGTCGTCTCTCAGCCTTCCCGCACTGCTTGTATGCTACCGATTTACTTGTTCACTACTATTGTATTCAGTTTTGTATTCAATTTCCAATATTAATGTATCTTAAATTTATGCTACGTCATGTTACGTTGTTTTTATTCTGTAATCTTCTGTAATTTTCGTACTATTTATTGTAAATTTATGTTTTATGTTCTCTTTGGCGCTTTTTCACGTCCTCCTCAAAGAGAAGAAGACCGTTATAGAACCGGTCTATTACCTCTACTTATATAACGGTCTTTTACGGATTGATTGCGTAATTAAGTCTTTGTAATACGCCTTTTATACTTTCTTTAAACAATTTTCAAAATTTATATTTACAATCTCTTTAATTTTTGCTATCTAGTCGCTACATATTTCTCTATTGTGCAATGGCACTCCTGACGCATACTGATCTTAAAAGAATCAACTTGCTATATTCGGGAAACGATTAGATTGGAAAACCCATTGTTTTCTCTAACTAGTAAAAAGTAA
>NW_017305997.1:900579-902098 GCF_001594115.1 Trachymyrmex septentrionalis | reverse complement strand
GTGATCTTAAAAGAATCAACTTGCTATATTCGGGAAACGATTAGACTGGAAAACCCATTGTTTTCTCTAACTAGTAAAAAGTAATCTTCTTATGAACTCTCCCTCAAATTCAAAACCAGAAAAGAATCCAAAAATTAGAACGAATCAGAGCCAGCGTGGTAATTAGTACGCAAAGTTTAATCTTAAAACTTTATTCCATAAATCTTTCAATTCGTTGTGTAATGTATGTTTCGACTCGCTTTGGAATTCTCTTCAAAAATACAATAATTACTAATTTCTCCTTTGCATATCTAAAGAGTAGTTACTATAAAATTTATAGATTTGATGTTGTTTTTAAGCAGAAAATTCGAAAGAAAGACGGTGACTTATCCCAAACACGAAAGGAGCTGTCTTGAAACGTTGGATAAAATAATTATAAATACATTGAAGTGTGTAACACTTCATATTAAAATTAATTGCGAATAAAACGGGTTTTATATGTAAATTACATGTATTGAACGTAGTTCATCAAGAATATGACTAATACAATAATAATAAGTAAAATGTGTTGGTCACTCAAATAAATATTAAAAGAGGGGACAAAGTCAATGTATAAACAATTACAAAGAATTAAATAAATAGAGCTAAATAGAGCTAAATAGAATTATTTTATATCTTTTAATATCTAAGTAAATAAGTAAATAAATGTGATGTAAGCCTTCTATATTTAAACGCAAATTGAGACTCTCTCTCTCTCTTTTCCCCCTCTCCCCCTTCTCCCCTCCCTCCTCCCCTTCCCTCCCTCTTCCTCCTCCCTCTTTTCTTTCCTTTCTCCCTCACTCTCTCTTCCCCTCCCTCTTCTCCCCCTTTCCCTCTCTTTCTCCCTCTCTCTATTCCATTCACTGCTCTCTATTTCACAATTTTATTTAAGAACTTTTTTAATGATTTAACGACTTAAGAACCATTTAAGAATTGACTTCAATTTTATCGATAAAAGCGCGTTCTAAATATTTATTGTAATGGCTTTTTTGTTAAAATAAATTTGATAATGTTTCCGGAGAATATTTGATTGAAATCTTATTGGTACTTATTTATATAACTAATAGATGATCCAAGATAGTTAGATATCTTTAATGTAGATACGAGTTCTTACAGTTTACAGTTTACCTTCCACTATCTTTAATATACTCTTACAATAGTGAGTTTTTACCAATAAAGAGCATGATCGTAATTATAAATGGAAACGAAAAGATATCGTCAATATTTTTATCTTAATTAAATCTCAGTCTACATTTCTCAAATCTAGAATGATTCCCATTCGCCGTTTAGAAGTACTGCTAACTTAGCCAGTAAGAAGACATTATATCAACAAAATTGGAGAGATACTCGTAATATAGAAAAAGTTTTTTTTATAATATATGAGAAAAAGATACAAAAGCGAAAGTATGTAGAATAGTATTAGAAAAATTATAGTAATAAATACAGAGAGAGGAAAAGATGCAAAAAAGGAAATGATAAAAATTCATGTGCGTGTGTGTGT
>NW_017305997.1:882461-900479 GCF_001594115.1 Trachymyrmex septentrionalis | reverse complement strand
TGTGTGTGTGTGTGTGTGTGTGTGTGTGTGTGTGTGTGTGTGTGTGTGTGTGTGTGTGTGTGTGTGTGTATGAATGAGATACCGTAATAATAAATTTATATTAAATAGTTTATGTTGATTGTAAATTTATGTTAATTTTTATTTCAAATTTATTTTAACAAAAAAGCCATTACAATAAATATTTAGAACGCGCTTTTATCGATAAATGCATACTTTTATCTGAAACTCTACAGTACAAAGTAACATGAATTATATGCTAAATGCACGCTAACATCGTTATATGTGCATACTGAATCAGATTGTAACATATAATAAAAGAAAATTCAGTAATGCTAGAGTATCTTTGTTAATTCAATAATAGAACTCATTCTGATTATAAAATCGGTTTATTCTTTCATATTTATCATTAAAATTCATAACAATAAAATAAACTAAGGTATATTATTTCATTTATTAAATTTTTTTTAGATATTAATTTTTAGTTATTAATATGTATATCAGCAATTTATATGACATTGACGATAAAGCGGAAGAAAATGATTTAAACGAGAATGAGGGTGCGTTTGATGAGATCGTCTATCAACCTAGATAGTGTTACTGGCTCATCGATTGCTCATTTATATGACCTGCATAGTCTCAAATGGCTCACACGCTCATAAATCATTCTCTCGGCTTTCAAGCATAATTAAGTATGATGGACAATCGATTTTCACTAACTTCGAAGCTCAAATAAGCCAAAAAGCGCGCTATATATATATATAAGTTACGTCCGCATGATTAAAATTCACCTCGTCAGAGAAATCTTCGTTTATGATGATTTACGCGTCACGATATAAAACATGTTATAAAAAAATTTATAATAATAATTTACATACGTGCACGTTGTAGGTACGTAGATTACGAAAATGTAACACGTTTTTTTTAATTAAATTGTGCCATTATCGTACAAGTAAAAAAGTACAGACGCGATTCTTTAATAACATAAATCACTAGTCAATTTACAGTTGCACAAAAATAAATATTTTTTATTCGCGTTTATTTTTTATCTAAAATATAGTCGCTAAAACTCTAATCTATATATCTTTTTATATTGATACCTTCTATTCTGTAGCTTTTACGACCGATAAAGAACATGGTCTAATTATGCAAAATGTCAAAGCGTGTAATTGAACTTTCTGCTGTCACGTTGATTATATCAAACAAAGGCACATTATTTTAGATCGCTAGTTTCACTACTTCCATGTCATATTAAGTAATGACACGAATGGCATATATTAAATTTCGTATTTCTTCGTATCAAGGTGTACAAGATGGATAATCCTTAATATTTTAAAAAATAATGCTTACAAAAAGTATGACGTAATTTTTTCCAATTCAATTTTTTTATGGCAGTTTCTTCTTCTCATTGGATTCCTCGACAATGCGTCAGTCTGAGGATTTGGAGATCCATTTATCTATAGTTCAAATATACGATTAATCTCGCGTACGCGGTGATAGCAAATTCGCTATTACCGGCTTCGTATGGGCTACTTCTGTCGGCGTGCCGAAACCAATTATCCTTCTGCATTCAATTCCGAGGCTTTGCTTGAGAGTACGGGCGCTCTCGAAACGCCGTGTCAATCACTCGCCAATTAATCCCGGGAAATTATTGCTAGGATTGATTTACGCAGTCGGCGCGCACCTGACAAGCGGATCAAGCACGTAAAGTGCACTTGCCTCCGACTTCGAGTAGCGGGACAAGCTATAGGACCACTGATATCGCGTAATATAAAGTTAGCTGTATTCACGCGTGATTGTTTTGAAAATTCTTTTCAGTATGTCTCCTTAAGATACATATATAAAAAAGAATAAAAACATTGATAAAACATTGGTAATAGATATATTAATAGAGACACTTGCGTAATATTTGAGAAGCATATTTTTTATAAAAATGTTGTTTTTATTTATAAAAGAATATGTTTTATTTATTTTGAAAATCTGTTAGTAAAACTGAAGGAAGAAAATTAAATATTTAATAAAGTAATGGTAAAACGTAATAGAAATCAAAGAGATAAGTTATTGTAATAATTAAAAAAACGATTTAATTAATTAAATCATTTATTCTGAAAGAGTTATCTGGAATATATCTTATATCGATATTTACTAGTCTGTGCTGCATCTATTTGCATCGAATTAATAATTTAAACTGTCTAGACTGATGAATACCGATAACGTATAAGTTATTTATACAGCTTCGGTTTCATATATTGAATTAAACACAGTTATTAAGTGTTTAAATTTAAAAGTGAGTTTTATTTATTTATGAGATTTTTCATTGAAACTCGAAGATTTTTATTAAAGAATATATAAATGTAATCATATCTATATCAAAATTCATGTATTGCTACGTCATTATTTGGATATAATACATACATTAAATGCAAATTATATGCAATACTAGAAATTGATTAAAAAAACAAAATTATCTTAATTTATTTAATAATTTTATTTAAAAATTTATTACGACATTGTACGTTATAATCGATACATATTAAAATTAAATATAAAGTATAAAGCAAATTTCAGAATCATATATGACAATTCAAACAAGAATAATCTCTTTATTATCTCTTTATTATTAAAAATTTTCAATTTTCTTGCAGTAAACTGCATCTTATTTGTCTTATTAATTGGTATAAATTTAAAGCTCAAATAATACAAATATAATACATATAAATATAATTTGAAAATTTCGGTAGATATTATAATTAAAGTCTCTCTTTTTGCATAAACAATTAAAATTGTTACATGCATTTGCTTGTCCGAAAGAGGAAATGCAATTATAATTTTACTACGAAATAATTTTTTTTCTTTATTCGACGTCCGCCGACAGGATTCGCCGCGTTCATCCACGGCTGTAATTATCCACGTTTTCCTCTCGCGATTCCGAAAATCGGGCGATTCGCGGAGCGCGGTCGAAGTTGATAACGATCTACCGCAGAAAGTTGAAAAGTCAAAAAGTCGGAGTATACGTACGAGTATACGTAGCGTGCAGACCATAGGTGGTAAGGTGAGCATTCGCGCGCCTGTGAGCGAACTGACGAGGCGAGTGCGGATGCGATAAAGTTTGCGCGATATTTCGCCTTCGGGTTCATCCAAGTGAAGTCGAAGGAGAGAGGTCGAAGGTGGTGCGGAATAGGGGCGATCGACGCGACGGGGGTGCGGCGTTAGTCGAAGGCGATTGCTACCGTGCTGGATTCCCTCCTAGCCAGTTAAGTCGAATCAATTGGAAAAGTTCGATTTCCCCTTCGTTTAGAGGCGCCGCGTTCCGCGGGCGGATCGCCGCCGCGCGGCTTTCCCTTTGCTTTAAGGTAGCGATAGATCAGAGCTTCCGCGCGGAAGCCCACGAAAGCTCGAAACTTGGCCGCACGCAGCCTTCCGGTCTCTCCGTTCCTCGCTTCCTCTCGCTCTGCGGCTTTCTTCGTAGCATGAAAGAAAAGTGAGATCGTGAAGCGCTGACACGCGCGTTGAGATTATTTTCCAACTCTGTCTATAAAAATACAAGACTGATATAATTAAATTTCAGAGATTTGCTTAAATCGTATAAATCTTTTATTTGCTGACCAAAATTTGCTTTCTGTCAATTAAAATTTTTTTTTTAGGAACGACACAAGAAGAATTGACTTGTAGCGGAGTTGAGACTGAACCACGAAGCACCCACCTGAAAGCACGAAATGGGAAAAATTGTTACGAGCGCTTTGTTTTATATCGCGGCGAGAGCAATTTCGTTATTACATTTTACCGCAATTGGTTAAAATTCGTTTACCGCTTCGCGCGAAATCGGCTTAAAACGGCTCGACCGATCGCGCAGCATGGGGACTGTAGCCGCGTGTTATTCCAGTGTAACGAGGTTCAGGATTGCTTTTAAATTTCAATGCAATTTGCTTTCAATTTTCTAGATAAGTACTTCACGGTTTAAACGACATACCACTGTAACTCGACCGTTGGAATTTAACTTTATCAAAGCAAAACTGCAACTTCTATTTCGGAATTCGTGTGACTAACTTACAATTAAGTAATCGTATCCTAATCGCTTACTGTGTATCTACGTTTCGGAGCAATATCGTTTTATTGCATGGGGTATTATTATATATTATGCGCAATTAACCAATAATTTCTTAGATTTCATTTTTCTGTTTACATTTACGTTGAAATACTGTTTCTGAAAACAATAATATTACATTGCATTTTCCAGCGAGAGATTTTTATGCGAGCGCGAGTAATACACCGTTAATATGATTAAGTGGATATACGTGATACCCCTTTTAACAATGCAGCTCAGTGCAACGAATGCGTGAGAATTTCAATTTTCTATATCGGGGCGTCATAATTTCATTATCGCGTATCATGAACGACGAAATTTCAATTATCCGCCGTGTGAGAGGATCTCGTTTAAAGTGATTTTATCCGCGCGACTGTGACAAAATGTCCGAGCGCAGCGCCGGGTAGATTTGCTGACTACCTACATCGGTTCACATAAAACAATATCCGCGAGTCCAATAAGAAACGTCTATATACGTTTGACAGAGAAATACGAAGCGCCGTGTATCGCCCGATGCAATAATGTGCAATGTTGGCCGTTATAGAGATGTCGGATGTTGGACAAAGTAGAAGGGAAGACGACAGAGAAAATAACGATGAGCAAGAAGTGGTCGATTATGAGACGAGGTGGAATGTAAGAAACCGTTCCTCGCTACATATCTGTCGGCAATATTTTTATTAAGTCAAACGTGCCAAACGTGACAACGATATCGTGCGATACATACATACAACGTTTACATTGGATTAACGGCGCTTTGCTGAATTAGCTCGCACAATTATTATCGCAAACACTGGTTACCGCTACGATCGCCATTATCATCACCATTATCATACTGCCGCCAGTAGCTGCAAAGGGACTGTAATTTTCGCCCCCTTGATTTCCGGTCTGGTTCTCCGCGTCTGTTACCGTATTTCTCTCAACCGCAACAATCGCCTCCGTCGTCTCCGCTGCGAACGGCGCGAAAGTTCACGAAAACGCCACTCGCAGCAATTTCTGCGACGCGCGATCATCCCTCATCCTGCCGTCCCTCCCTTGTCACCGAGTGATTTGTGCCGTTCGATCCGCCGCTTGACAAAACAAGTCGTTACGCCTCTGCGGGAACGGCTGACCCGTGCATGTCGCTATCTACTAGCCGCTCTGTCGCGACTCGTAAAAGGGGCGACGTTTATCTCGCTGGTGTGGTCGCAGTCGTCAAAAAGTTCGACTTTCGTTTCGCTCTCTTTTATCCCGCGAACCTAGTCGTTAAAACACCCTCCTGCGCGCACGTCATTCGGAAATCTCTTTTGTTTTCGTGTTCCAGTTCATAAGAATTTTAGTTGAATGTTCGGTCAAAGTGGAATGAAAATTCGTACGAGCAAGTGAAAGCAGGCAGAATGGGATTAATTTCCTTCCCGGAATTTTTTCGCAGAGTTTAAGATTCTCATTAACGTCTGATTATTAATATTCTTGTAAAAATGCTTATTACAATAGCAACATAAAATATTATTAAATTACATTGCTTGTCAATTTAATAAGTGATATTACTATTCCGGTTCTGCTTATGATTGTGTTTCAAGACCGAGAACAATTTTACGGTTTGCAAAGTCAAATATGTACATGAATTACTCAGAAATATTTAAACATTAAGACCTCGTCTATAATAGTCGCATAAACTGTGTCACAGGTCGGAAGCTTGTTGCTTTAATATTGATGCATCAGATTGCCTGTGATCTGTTACACATATGTGGGATTATTATCTGATGAGGTTTAAGATCCGCTTTCCGAATATAGGATTTCATTTATTTATCAAATATTGAATTTAATAAAGACTTTCTTAAACCGGAGTGTGTAATGATCCTATAAAATCGAGAATAAATTAATTTAATTTAATTTTAATTATCAATATTTTATAGAAATATTATACAAATACATATCGTTTCTCTCTTCCTTCCTTTCTTTCTTTCTTATCGCCTCAAAAGTTTATCGAAGTAGACAGATATTTATCTGTGCATTAAAAAAAAAGTTTAAACTGTAATTATGATGCGCGGATTTAAGTTTTCACTGGGTTTAATTTCAAGCTGAGAGTCATTGTGGACGCTACACGTTGCATGATCACACAACTTTTGCATTTTACCGAAAAATTTGAAGCACTGCCAAGAGGCTTGATTTTCACAAACCATCTGTCTGCTGTTTTTCTGCTATGGACGTGTCACCGTGCAGCCTCGTAGAATATCGAAACATGCCTGTTGACGACAGGATTAAATAGCGGTAACGAGTCCGAGGTACAACGAGGGCTTTCGTTTGTAGTGTACATTTCTACGATTACGCCGGCGCGTCAGTTAAAATTTAAATATCCATAATGTTCCTGACAGTTTTTGCTTGTTTAAAACAGTAGCGGATTAATCACACGTCTCTCTCTACCAATATAGAATCTCCCACAATTTCCTCGAGCGTACGTTAATTAAGAGTCAGCCAAAAATGAAGCAATCTCGCCCGGCGAACCGGCTCTCAAACGGAATTCGCGATGAACACTTCGGCGGTGGAGCGATTTTCCTCTGTTCAGTGAAAAATTCTCGGGTGTCGGTTCACGGTTCGTTTAACAGATTCCACGCCTATTTCGCGCGGCCTCCCGATAAATTCAGAAATCAGTCGGAGGATTTGATGCTGGACCCCTGCGGACAGACGTAGGTGGTGGGTTGACTGTGGGGATTCTTCTTTCATTAAATCCCGAACAATTCACGGCGGTCGCTTTGTTTAAAGCACAATGAGACCATAGATACGGTGCAGTCAGTGGGCGTGGTAACACGACACGGTCGAGGTGACTTCGACTGGAGCCTTAAGAACTAGAATCCTTCGTCGCGCGTTGCGATCTTAGAAGCTGCCGGCGATAAAGACGGAAGTCGAAGACAATGCCGTATTCGAATTGAGAATCCATCTTCATAAGTAAGAAAAATAGTCGTCACGAGAAGATACATTATGATTTTATAGCGTTATACAATACATATATCGTATGATATTACCATAATTATTTGTGATATCGCTTTTAGTATCATTAATTAGATGTTACAGTAAAGGAAAAAAATGTTAAGGATTATTAATGAATTATTAATTTTACTGAAGACCATCAAAAAGTAATTACGACGTTATGAAAGCAATTTTCCTCTGAATATCGAAAATTACACTTTTTAACTACTTTCTTTCTCTCTTGGATATCTTTTTTATTATAAAGAAATATTAATTTCGTCCTACAAATTAATTCCATCTGAAATGATCATTCGGCTTCGGTTACTGTTATTATATTAGTTGATATTAGACATCTCCTTGTTCCTTCCTTAGATCAAAGGGATCTACGAAGGACATCGAGGAGGGGGGGGGGGTATTGTATGCAGTAGGTCACAGTCCAGACTCTTGATAACTATATCACTCGCTATTGCAACCCTTGACAGCACCAAGGTCTCCCTTTGAACCCGCCAAGTTTCCTCATGAATTCTCGAAGTACTTCCTACGGCGAAGACCCATCGAGAAGCGATATATCGCGATATACGGCAGCTCATAGCACGCAGCTGAGCCTCTGGCCGGCACCGCCGCTCGGCGGAGCGGATAATACGGTTTTAACGAACTGTTTTCCATAATGCAAGTAAAGCATTATCAGGCTGTTGAGTGTAGTAGAGTCATATACTGCCGCATAGTGGAAGCTGTTAGCCTTAACGCTTAGATCGCCTCGAAGGCGGTGTTGTAAATTTCGCCATCCATCCAATACAGTAAAAAAAAAAAGAAAAAAGAAAAGAGTGAGAAAAAACATCCGCGCGCGGTAGAGGTGGTTGATGTAAAAGAAAAAAATAAAAGATTATAACGAGAGATGAAGAGAGAAGCAGATCAACCTTGTAAGCAAAATGTAACGGGAGTGGAGAATTGAAAAACTTCAAATAAAACGAATAACATGTTGCGAACATGCACGACACAAAGTTTTGTGTTACAATTTTTATTTCTACAGAATAATGAACAGCGATAAAAGAAAGTAAAAAATGGAAAGTTAAATTCAGTTGAGTTGAGAATGTACTAAGAATAAAAATAGAAGAATAAAAAATGATTAACGTGACACTCTGCATCAGGATGATCTTATTTTAGAATTTTTGTTCTTTTCCATATTCTTTCCATATTTGCGAAAATTCATTGACGAGCAGATAAAATGGTAAAATAGCGCGTATAAATTTAACAAGCGATTCACTGAGCTGAACGCGAAGCTAGAAATAGGGCGAGAACCCGTATTGGGATTTGAAAAATGTCAACAGACTACGATTCGGTTGCCCCGAACGCAAGACAAATGACGGTTAAAACGGGAATTGCGGCTATCACGAAGTTAAATCACGATGTACAGCTGACTGGTTTCGAATAGTGATTTTTTAATATGTATATCATATCGGTGATGCTGGAAATACGGGCCGTGGTCGATCAATAATGTATCTCGATAATATATCGGCGGGGTTAACCGATTTGCATTGGTTACTTCACGCACAAGCGGAGGATAGTAATGATGAATCCGCGTGATAGAAACATGGGGAGGAGAACAAAAGTGGCAAGCGGACAATGATACGCTAATCATGAGTGGAGAATGTCACGATAGAGAACGTAAAGAGGAAATAGCGCGTTAACGAATCGCCGGGCAGATCATTAGTTTCGAATGCTGATTTCTTAATGCACCGTCCATAATTTCTATAAATTGATACCTCATTCAAGCGTCAGATAATTAAACGAATAAAAAAGGCGGTAAATATACTTTTGTTTTTAACGTCACTTCAATTGATCTTAACATCACGAAAATAGCAGGCACAAGAATACCTTTTCGTTACGGGTCAGTTCTTTTAGGGGGAATGTATAAGACGGGATAGAGAGTAGGTATTTTTATGTCTTTTAATTACAGAGAGAGAAAGAGAGAGAGGGAGAGAGAGAGAGCACACATGCTGTTATTAGCCAAGACGATGAATAACAATATTCCATGAACTAATTTTACGAGCATACTTTCTCTGTAGTACATTATTACAAATATCGAACGTAATATAAGTAGAAATTAATAAATTATTACGCACCGTGGTACGTCAAATATTTTAACCCATTTGCAAACGTGCATTACTAATGAGAATTAAAAGTACTAATGCGGGTATACATTGTACGATAGCGTAATGCATTGTAATATAAATGTTTCTAACAAAACAGTATCAGATATATATTCATATGTACACGTACGTACATACACAAATACACATTCCAGAAAGAGTAAAGTGAATTAAGCTGTACACAGAGCTTCGCGGATAAACTCCCCATGCATATATCCGTGGCACAAATATGAAACGAGTATAAACTAGCGGATACCGCACGTGCAAATATTCGCGTGATACGCAGAATACGTATAGAAAGAATAAACATTCAGTCCCTCCATGCCCAACAGTTCGGCGCTCGAATAGTTCGTAATAGTCAATTAAAGCGTATAGAACATTTCCATTAAAACTTGGATAGTGGCCACGGATACCTGAAATATTCACAAAGGACGTTGGTGCAGAGGCAGAGTGATAAAGACGACCATAAACGCGCCGCTTTGACGGCAATTGCATTTTGCAGTTTACGCTACGCACTCAGATATCGCCTGTTATCATCGACATGCACCGTCAATGATCCACCGTCCAGTCTGGCAGTCCCAGAATACGTTTTATTTAATGGCGACAGCAAAGCACCGTTAACTGTAACCACTTATGGAACACGCGCGAACCATCAAGCGATAGTCGAACTCAATCTCCGTATCGACGCCGCCGTATACATATATCTTTCATCGGCGTTTGGCATGGCTAACAAAGTTAAGATCAATAGACTCGCGCCGATTTAATACGACCCGTCAGACCTCGTTGAACCGAGTGCAACTTTCCGAGCAGCGCAATGTCGATATATCGCTTTATCGGATTAGATTTTTAAATTGAATTTCGTGTGAGTTTAGGAATTTTGTATTCGAAATACGATCTAAGTCGAATTGATTTTTCCACCTTATATCTTCGTGATATTCTTTTCTTTCTTCTTTTGTATGAGAACACTCTGATGAGAGAACTGAAATTCTTCGCTTATTCCTGCATCACTGATTGCATTCAGCGGAAAAAGCAGCTTTGCATCTGTTGTGAGATTTTTTTTAATACAATTGGATTATACATTTATGGATTCAGTGAAGGAACTAAGGATCAAGACCAATCACACTAAAGAATTTAGCAACAGTTGCAAAGCTACTTTTTTCTGCTGAACGCAGTTATTGAACTTTATTTGGTTTCACCTGCTGAAACCTTTATAAAAAGAGAGAGACGCGCGTAAAAGATAAAATTGCGTAAACGTCTGAGGGCATTGCGGAGACATAGATCGTGTTATAAGCTGTGCGCGGTTGTTCTTTAAATACTACAAACATCGTACCGACGAGGCGTGTCGATTTCAGGGCGGCTTTACATTCAACCCCGTTTGAGGGAACATCGCATGCATGTTTCCCACGACCTTTCCCGTAGCAGCCGACCGCGGTAAAGCGCGGTAACATTGCAAAGCACACCTTTGAAGTCAAGTCGGCCCACGTCACGGAGTTCCGAAGAAGTGTGCGTTGAGGAAAGAGTAAAATACCCCGCTTGACGCGGTATCGTTCCCGATGACGTCACAATAGATCAAGAACCCCATCACAATCACCCCCCTCGGCTCGTACGACGTATGACGCAAGCGTCCATCTCTTCAACAATAAGTCGGACGCCAATGACGTCCGTCAGCTAGGGTTCTATAGCCGCTACATGTAAACCGTACAGTCCGTAATCGCACGTAATTATTCAAATGGAGAGTATACACACCGGCATTAAGGTTGTTGTATCGATCGGTGATGCTCGAACGAAACGAGCGGAGACTCGTAATAGTACATTGTTCGCTGACACGTTTCGGACGGCGTTCAATCCTTTTTCTTGTGGTCCGCCGATTGCATTTTGCGCGCCACGAAGTCGCGAATTTCATGCCTCTCTTCGTCGCCGACAACGTCGACGAACTGGAAAGCACCCGTGATCGGTTGTTTACAAGAGTTGGGACTTACCTGCGGTTTCTGGCGCGTTTCTTGGTGTCCTTCTTCTATTATTTGAAGACTTGAGTAAAAGTAGCCTCTATAAGTAGCCTGTCTTTTCAATAAAAGAGGGCTTTACGTGTATCAAGTATCTATCTTTAAAGTTCTACTTGCAATTTATAGTGCTTCGCACGTAGTCCTGTGAGATCTGGGACATGATTGTGTAAAATAATTATATACAGATCGATCATTTATTAAAGCAAAACTTTATTATAGCAATAGTGAACAATGGATAACTATTAAAGATTTTTAACATGTTTTTTTTTTTTTTTGATAAAAATAGCGATTGGATGTTTAGGTTTAGGTAATAGGTGAATATCTAAAAGGGTCTCTTATCGTACGAAATTCTTTGAACTAAAAATTACCTACGGTCGTGTTATTAACGCACATGATAATCGCACATACGTGTCGATAATTCTGAATTTAGGCGGCGCGTACCGTGAATCGATCGATCGTACGTCGCATACGATCGAATAGAACGCAATTAAAATTACATATATTCAGCGGGATTTCGCTTTCGTTCTCAATTCAAACGATTGCAGAAATTTACAAATACAAAATAATTCCTTTATGATATAAAACGAGAAAAATTTTAATTCCCCCCCACCCACGATAAAATTTTCCACGTACTTTGCGCGTTCCGAAAAGTCATTTTCATTCTGACTGCAAAAGAAGTGTGCTTTCGCATCGGACAAGCGCATGATGACGCGTGTGGCCGAATAGATTTAATCGATAAACATATCGCCCGGTGCGAACAAACGGAACGTTTGGCGAAGCGTTTTGGAGGAAGATCGATATTTACGATTACGTTCCATAAGCAAAACTGCCGATGCGCCGATGCATGCCGAGGTACGGTGGTGTTACCTCGAGCGATGCTGGATCCGTCCCTTACACCGTGCGGCTAAATTGAATTCTCCTAAGCGGTATATATCGGCTCCTACGAGCTTCAAAACGACTCACGGCGCGCTACCGCCCCGGCCCTAATTTCCACCCTTGATCGCTCTGCTGTCGACAGGAACGAGCAGAATGCAAAAAAGAAGCGAACCGAAAGAACGGAGAAAAATACGGCGATGATGAAGGATGAGTTTTCCACGATATACGAATGAACTATTAATCTCGCGCGCGCGCGAGATCGCTCCAATTTTCTGCTTTAAGGCAAGATATATCCGTAAAAAAAGGGGGAAAGAAAAACGGGAGAAAAACGGGCGCCGGTGACACGAGAGCGGAAAGAAAGGCGGGCGAAATTAAGAGGAAATCGGTTAACGGATCGTTCCCGCTCTTCCGCGTCCGTAATCTTCAGGATACAAAAAGTAAGGGATACACGCAGCGCCATGTGTAGCAAATCCTTCCCCGTCCTACCCCCTCCCTCCGCTACACCACCCGAGAAACGAGTCTACGCTTCCGATACTTGAAAACCTAAGACAGTCGTCGGCTAGTCCTAGTGATATATTTTAATAAATCATTATCGCGGGTCTATCCTTCTTTCCTTTCTTCCTATTATAGTAGTATGTCGTCGTAACTAATTATTCAGTTAGGGTGTCTCTCCCCCCTTTACGTTTTCCCTTACACCAGAGTTAACCACGAGGGCTGTCACCCAAAATCGTCTCGTATCGCATACATTAAATCGAGTCTATAGTCTATCTCGCCTTCTCGCGGTTGATGTTGCGGGATAATCGATTAGGATTTCGCAGGCAGTGTTTGAGATCTTTTATTTATCTTTCTCTCTCTCTCTCTCTCTCTCTCTCTCTCTCTCTCTCTCTCTCTCTCTCTCTCTTCGGATGCGTTTCGAGCTCACGTCTCGACGAACAGCGGCGAAACTACTTTGCCTCGCTGGCGGGGCAGGCTACCTTCCTCTACGTCGCCGATCGATCGTTCCGCTCGCGATATCCCGCCGCATCAATCGCATTCACGCAACATACAGTAATCTTACAAATAATATATCTAACAACTTTTAGTTCAACTTAGATTGCTTTCCGTGATCACGCCTACTCCAACCCGAAGCGCGCCTTCGTGCACTCGCATCGGGGCACGCACTTCTTCGCACTTGGCAAGACTGCGACCATCGTTCACGATCGATACTTCCTTCCCGCCCGCCATCACCGTAAACACGCGATTGACGTGACGTGGTCCGCAAGGACTGCACGAAGGCGCTCTTAGCCAAAGTTCGTGTACTTTACTATTCTATCGTAATATTACGTTTGCTTTTACTCTTTTTATAACTTTCTTTAAATATGCGATAGGTAGGTTTACTATTCTTTACGTATCGATCCGTGACATCATGCAATCGTACGCATGCACACACACACACACACACACACACACACACGCAAACATGCATGCGCTCACCCATAACACTCTTTCAATCGCTTTTCTCTGCTCATCTCTATATCCAGACGCGTCTGCGATCTACTACGATTCGGGATCGTCGGTTGATGACTGGAGAAATTTAAGGATGATTTGTAGATACAAATGGACCGAGCGGATCGTCGAGGATCCGCTTCCCGTTCTTTCTTCTTGTTCTAAAGGCGAAAGAATCGTGCGTAAGAATCTTCAAAAGCGAAACGAAACTTTCGCGAAGGTCAACGGAATCCTTGTCGATCCGCGCGACTTCGAGACTAGCTCAGTCTCGATCCGAAAGTCTTTCGATTTTACCTCTAATGTGTATTCGGCCTTAACCCTACGTCATAATACTATTCAATACTTGTTGAAGCTCATAATAAGTACATACTCGAGGATTAGATTATTGTATTATTCTCTTACATCTTCCTAGGTTCTCTCGTTTAGGTACAACACCGCTACTTCGGTCTTTCAGATTTTTTTTTTCCAGCGATTTTCCTTATCGGAGGTCTTCTCCCTTATCGCGTACAATCTCGTATAGGTTGAGCCTTATAGGTACAAAAGGTAAACCGTCGATCGCGACGATCTCTGTACAGAAGTTAATAACAGCCGCCGCCCATCGAGGGCTCGATCGGGCATCTCCGCGCTGCTGTATTACCGAGGATACTGTGAATGTTACAATATAAATGTCTATGTACAAATTTAAGAGTAAAAGCGAAACTATCACCGATGCGCGATCAACTACTTGAGGGAACTGAAATCCGTGTTTAGAAAGGCGTCATGACCTCCCCTGCTACTCTTTTATGGTCTACGTGTAGGTGTGTGCTGATTATGGCTGGCTGGGTGCTATCTCGATACGTCGATCGTTCGACAAACCGCCACCGGTTAAATGGCCACCGGTAAACATTTGTTGCCGCGTTGATTATAAAATGTATGTCGAGATCTCCGAGGAAAAGTCGCGGACGGACGCTAACACGAACGCTATTCCCACTATAGTGCGAGTTTGCATATTTTCATGGACGATTGCTAAACGAGGACGTATGTATTTGCAAAATTAGCGATGAAGCATGGTAAAATTGAGTTCCTGTCATTTTCGTATGTGTCGAAAAATATCCGTTTGCATCTCTGTTGAAAAACATTTGTTTATTCAGAGATCGAGAGGATACTTTTTTTTTTGTGGCCAATCAACTTGAGTGAATGCGCGGATAGTCGAAATACTAACAATAGATTAAAATCATGCCGTTGCTTTTTAGCGATAAGTCTTCTCTGTCGTTTTTTTTTTATAAAAATATAACGCTATTATCTATGTACAGATAATCACCGAAGTCGGAAACGCCCGTTCCCATGTCCGAAAGAAGCTCTCGAGCGGTATAATAAAACAGAGCGTAACGAAAGCTATAAGCGGTGGTAAAATAAAAGAGAAAAGTATCCAAACGATTAATGTATTCGATATCTAGAAGATAAGTCAAATGTAACAGCAAATATGCCAAAATTCCAGTTTTCAGGCGAAGCGGACTTCACGGACGCCGTAGGCGCTGTAGGCTTTTCAAATGCCGAAGCATGTACGTGTTCCACGTATGCGGGTAAAAAATGCAATGCTGGGGCTCCGATAGCCCGCGCAACCTCAAGTCCGGAAGTCGTCGAAACGATCGCTCGCCTCGATGTTACCCAGCACCGCGCGCGTTTAGTTTTGTCGGCGGTCGTTACTCCGGTTTACTCAGCGATACCGCAGGATGCAACGAGAGATCTCTCCGGCCATGTTCATCGAAAACTTATAAGCAAACATGTATATCCTCTACGCTAATATTAGACTTATCTAAGCGGAAAATGTGTACACGTGACTCTCAAGTCCGGTATTATGTACAGTGCACGGGCGCGTACATAACGATCGCCGTTAATCGCTCGTAACGCATTTCTCTCGTGCACACGCGTGTGTGTGTGTCTGTTGAGGAAAGGATTGGATACAAAAAAAAAAAAAGAAAGAGCAGACGGGATTACGTGCGTTTGAAAGAAATGTATAACGTGGATCTGAAACCGCAGGTCTCGCTGGTTTCCTTTGAAGGAGATAAACCCGCGTAGCACCTTGATTCGAAGGGAGGGAACGGGGGAGGGGTGGGAATGTCTAGTTCTCGACGATGACGACGCGTCATGAAGGTACTCGTAGTGATTCCTCGCGAATTGGAGTATGTCGATTTTTTTTTTCGAGAGTTCCGCGCGACACGAAACGACACGCGAATACGACGCGCTTTTGTCGACATAATGCGAATGTGCGGGGATAAAAACACGGCGTCATCGTGTGCTCGTTTCGCTGTGCCGCGCGTTTCATGTAGGTACATGAAGAATAATGGTGATGATCAGAACGACACGAAGGTTCTCGCAAACAAAAGATAACGGGCGGTAGCTCGCGCGATCGTCGAGATGCGATATATGAAGGGAAAAATGAAGGAAAACGCGGAGGTGCGCAGGGGCACGAGGGGGTTCAGTGGGTGGGTCTGAAGGGTGCAGGTAGAAAATAGGCGTGTGCGCGCCGCGAAAGCGGCGAACGTGATATGGAAAGCTAACCAGCGTCGCGCGAGTGCAGCAGCGCAGCGGCGGCTCGCATGAAGGTCTCTAAAGCCGATAATAATCTCATATGTAACCTGCGTGACGTCGTAAACGCGCGGTTGGTCACGTTTCGTTTTTCTTTTCTTCTTTCTAACACGACGTGTTTTACCTTTCTTTCTTCGTCCGACACCACCGCTTCCTCTCTCTCAGCCTCCTCGCCGGCTCCGTTTGCGACTATTCTCCAATCGATGCTCCCATCCTCATTGTAGGGAAGCTCCATCTCGACTTCGTTCGTCGGTCGCTTCCACCTTCCGGATGCGAAAACAACTGCAAGGTAACGCGCCATTCTCCTTTTGACGCACCGCTTAATATTGATGTTCTATCGGTAATCGATATCTTGGTCACGATGATATCACGATCAACGTTGCGTCGTCTTCCGTAAATGAGGCTTCGATATCGTATGTACACATAAAATTCCCTCCATCTCGCAAAATTAATTATAAGTTCAAGGAAAGGAAACTGCGCGTTTCTCCATGCAGTATCGATCGGTCCAGGTGTGAGAGGAATCGGGACTTTATCCATGATTCTTCGGCACAAGAGGTATCGTTCATTCACCCCGAGGAACATCACTCCGCGCGATTGCGCAACCGTATTGAAATTTACGAGCCGAGGATCTACGTCCCGCTGTCCCCGCGCTCCTTTCGCAGCGTCCAGCGTTCGGTCTCACTTTCGCGGATCGCACGCGACACGTCTATTTACAGCGAGACGAGTACGATATATATATGTATACATATGTGTGTGTGTGTGTGTGTGTGTGTAACGGAAAGTCGGATGCGTGACGAGAACGGAAGTGGAATGTTCTCGCGGGTCACCGACCGCCAATAAACTCGATGGTCACTCGCGATCGGCAGCGCCGACGAGAAGCTCTCGGGCACGGTGGCACGTGGATAGCAATACACACGATTGATCATACGTTTCTTCACACCTTTTATTCAGTTCACTAGTTCGCGAATCGCGGACCGACTTCAATCACTTAAGAGTCCTCGAGTGACCAGCGGGCCAAGCGCGGTGGCGTGACCGGCCAAGAAGAAGGCCAGGCCGATCCAACCGGTGGTGGTCCAGCCGCGATTCCTTGGCGGGACGCTTATGCGTATCATCGTATCATCGTAATCTCGGCTCGACGAGGGACCCAATGATCGGCTCCATCAGACGAGGGGCGTGCCGTACACCTCGTTCGTGTGTAAATTCTGATTGCTGTCGTTCTGCCTCGAGGCGCATTGCTGCAACAGAGAAAGCACGCACGTCGATGCTATAAAGGGAGTTGCATCTCGATTCCCGAATGTATTAAACAACATTGTTGCTTCGTGTACCGTGTACCACGTGCTCGAAACTAAAGATGATCGCTGCGTGAAATCAATTCGCGTAAGTAAATGTAAATAAATTTCACAATCGATCATGACTGATGATTTTAATGCAGCATATTCATGTAAATTATAAGAGATTATTATGAACTCATCCGTCATGATATACGATATAATAAAACATTAACGATCGCCTTAATACGAGCGCAAATATTTATATAAAGTAAACGCGTAAAATCGGCTAACCACATTAATAATTCTGTCGTGCAAATTATATTGATTTTGTTTTATGCGTTAAGAGTTGTCGTTGCGTAATACATAAAAGATTACGAACGATTTTGAACAATCACAGAGTAATTCTCATTTGCCGGCTATCAAATGCAATTATATTTATCGATACACATTATCGATTTACAGCTATACGCCCGTAGGTATATTTTCCCACAATAAACTTTACCTCACATCGAGTAATTTCATGATAAATATTTAATTTTCGTCCGTCCGTTCCGATGCATATAAAGATAACTGAATATACGTAGAATCTGCTGAATTGTACATCGTTTTGCAATGCAAATTTTGAACGGCTCGATTACGGT
>NW_017305997.1:860176-882361 GCF_001594115.1 Trachymyrmex septentrionalis | reverse complement strand
AGGAGACCGAAGCTAATAGACTCATTTTTCAGTTTCGAATTTTTACAAACGAAATTAAAAGACTTATCGAAAAAAATGAATTCTACACCAGTTACTACATACATTTTGACTACCTAATAATATTTTAATAATAATGGGAGATTGATAATTAATATGAAAAAAAATGCATTTTTCTAATGCATTCCATCTGATTCAATTAGCCCCGGGACCGGAGTAAGTCGACTAAGATTATTAAAATAAAAATTAATGTATTTTAAGCTACATCTTTGGCTACATATTAATAAAACTTGTATACAAATATATTTTAAACACAAACATTCGCTTCGCAGGGCAAAATAATGCTTCTTTTTGCAAAAACACGTCGAATGAACCTAGTTTTCGAGATTGGACTTAAAAGAATAAAATTTTGAGTAAGTGCTATAAGAGTCGTCACTAAATGAGTCATACAGTTTCATGCTGTGGTTAGTCTACTATCCCCATCCGTTTATTTTTTTAAAAACATTAACAATATACGATAACAAAGATACATAAGCAAAAAAAATTTGTTGGACTTCATTAAGTAAGAACTACACTTACTATCTAAGTAGAAATCAAATATCTCAGACAATCGTGTACGATTAAAACAAAAACTTTAAGAATAAAAATATTTACTTAGGTGTACGATTTTTTAAAATTGTAACTTCTATCATAGATGTGTTCGCAACAAGATGTTACAGCAGACTGTAACGGCAGTCGCTGCTGCGTCTTCAGACACGTTTACGCGTGTCTCGCGTGTTTTTAATGTGTAGCCTCGACAAGATGAAATATCGGAATAAGATGAATCGACTTACCGCTTGCTTCCTTTCCCAGCTCTTCATCGCCGACTTATACTTCTCGAACTCGTGACACCAGTCGGAATAAATCTTCTGGTAGTCGTTGGACTTGGCAGGCGCCGAACATCTGTGCGCATCCACAGTAATGTTGTACGAACACAGGAGAGCACCGCCGAGCCAACAATCGTATCTGCCAGCGTCCTGCTCGTTCACGCCGACGATTACCAGACCCTTCTCCGAGGTCTCGATGAACTTGTCGCCGCCGGCGCCGTACTTGTACGCGATCTGATACCTTCCCTTCTCTTTGCTATAATGGTACCACCGCACCTCTTGGTTCGCCAGGACCTCCGGCATCTTCACGAAGCAACCCAGATGCACCGACTGGCCCCACGTGACGACCAGTTTCCGTTTGCCGACGCTGCTGTCGCAAACGTCTGCCGTGGTGTTCGACACGTCTTGAAGAAGACTGCGTGAAAAAAATTAATCGGACGTCACGATTATACACGCAATAATTCTGTCGCGGGCATGTAATCTCGAACATTCACGTTGCCGCCGTTGATTTCATTCCGAAATATTTCGAAATTGAATTTTGATTCGTCAGCTGCAATTTTCTTTTTTCCTTTATTTTATTTTATTTTTTTTATTTTTGTAAAAGTATTTCGTTTCACCGGACGGAAATGAATCTGCGGTAACTGAAATATACGGTGCGTAAAATCGGCGCGAATATTTCTGCTCCGAAATCTGCGTACCGTAATCAAGCGAGCAAATTATGATGAAAATTGAATGTGTTTTATTCTTTGTTTTTTTTTTTTTATATAATATGTGTGCATCTCGCGTAAAATTAAAGATTATAAATTGCACACTCCGCGTGTGTACTCGCAATTTATTTTATGATCAGGTTTACGGAGAATGCGATGAGCACTTACCCTGGTTCGTAGGGTTTACACGTGTTTGAGTCCTTATCCCATCCACAGTAAGGATCGTGGACGCATCGCAGGCAGTTGTCGTATCGTCGAGTGCACATTACCAGATCGATCTGCTTTATCCGATGATCCGATGCCACGTAGAGAGCCTTATGTTCCTTCGAGATCTCCATCGCCTGTATCGGCTCGCCAGGCGTGACATCGAAAACATCGAGCAAGATCGACTGGGATTCGCCATTGCTGTCGATCCACTGTACAACCTTGTGAACGCGGCCATCACCTGTAACACGCGATAAGAGGCACGTGCTCACGCATTTTTATCGGAGAACAATAAGTTATCAGATCGCGTTTCTATTCATCTTGACAGATATTCGATAGTTTGCTTACTAGAGCCGGCGTAGTAGACGGTATAATCCAAATCGATGCCCACGAAGTCGATGCGCAGCTTATCGACGACCAATCGCGTGAGCATGACGTCCCGCTTGTAGAAGACCGGTTTCTCGTTCTCGTGCGAAATCGCGGAGTCCATCAGTGGATGGGACCTTATGAAATTCAGGACGGTGTCCGGCAACGTCTCTGTGTCGTTGACACATTGGCCCGGGCGCGGTTCCGGAACCTTGTTGGACAAGACTGGTAGCCACGCGCTACTGCTAGTTGCTTGCTCTTTGAACTTTCCGCGGAAAGCCTCTTGGATGGCGTCAATGTGGAAGGAACATATCGCAGAACCCATTAACCCGTTCGTCGATGTGGTAAAGGTACCATAGAAATGCGTATCGTCACCCGGCACCTTGTAAATGCTCTCTGAGCAAGGATGCAATAATAATGTAATTACATGTCGCCAAAATATATGAGTCAGAATGTAATAATAACAGCAAAAATGCTTTTTTCCCCGTTAAAAACAAAGACTTCGTAACGTCAGATATCATTTCTATTAGACATTTTTATCACAACATTTTTTTATATGAGAGAAAAATAATTATAAATATCTTTAATCCTCTACCGGAAAAAAATTGGGATTATTTAAAAGCACCATCAATATTTTTGATTGTGAATTTTGATAGATAAATTTGAATCTGTAAAAAAAAATAAATAAAATGCAGTCCGACTTCTAATATATCAGAATTTTCGTTAGACTTTTATATAATCCAGAACAATATAAAAAAAAAAATTTGCTCTGTTTTTCAAAAATCCCCTATTTTGTGCTGGCGGAAGAGTTAAAATTAATGTTGCCGGCGGAGGGTTAAAAGCACTAAATTCTAAATGTGGTAAAAACGTAGAAAGGGAAGTGTAATTTACACTATAAAAAATATATCATACAAAGCAAAAATATATAGGTATCATGTTATACAACATATTAGGTTAAGTAAAAAGTCATCGCGTTTTTTTAAAAGACATCTATCAGTAAAAACCGCAATTACTTTCTTACCAACAATATAAATATATCTTGATAGAGTAAAGTTTCAGCTTTAAAAATCTCTTTTTTAAATTATACGATACGACAATTTTTAATGGAGTTATGAGCAATTAAAGTCAAAATAATTCTTTTATTTAATCCGCGATAACTCAGTAATCAAAAGTCGTAGGAATATTAAAAAAAACGATTTTGTAGGGAAAGTATCAAGCTTTCACGATAGGTAATCGAAAATTTTCTCAAATTCGTTTTGGACACGTTACAAATCCACAAAGTGAGAAGAACATTTTTCGTCTTTTTCAGCTCGTAGTTTTTGGTATGTAAAAATTATCAAACTCATATAAACTTAAAAAATGTGATAAGCTTTTAAAAGCAGAGATTTCAAGCTTTAAAACTCTTTTTTAAAATTTGAATTTCATTCATTATTGACGAAGATATTGTATATACAACTTTGAGCTAAAAAATACGCGATGACTTTTTACTCAACCTAATATATGCCGATACTCACGTATTTCGTTGAAATAAAACGGGAACTCGCCGGGTATCGAGCAATTCAATCTGGCCTTGAGGTATGTAGCCCAATTCTGCGAGAGTATATTTTTACCGCCAGTGTCCCTCTTGCAAACTCTCGCCACGCGGGAATACACACTTTTACCGCAGTTTATGTATTCGACCGCGGTCTCGCGGAAAAAGAAGAACACGTGGCTGCCAATGTCGAACGAACCCACAAAGTTCGGTTCTACAAAGAGAGAGAGAGAGAGAGAAAGAGATAAAGAGGCGTGATATTATCTCAGCATTAATCCTCTGATATTTTCGAGCGCTTTGAAATCTGTTTCTCGCAATTCTATGTACGTTTTCTTGCTGAGACGATATTTCGCAGTTGCAAAACTGTTCAACCAGAATATTCTGGCGAGTTTATATGGTCGCGTAATCTAGCCGTTAGCGCGTCTACCTCATTCTACAGCAAAATAACTGCATCTAGGGCAGATAGTTCGCGTAGATACTCCGCAATAAGCGCGCACAATAATAATCGCGAATCGAGTATTCGCCGCGGGTGGTACACGAGAAGATGTCCTTGCTCGTTCTGTGCGTAAAAACTTTCATCGCCGGGACTGTTCCAGCTCCGTTCAAACGCGGACAATAATCTCCTCCGAATTCCGTTTAATCGCAGGCAGTTCATAGGCAACGGTGTTATTTTGTGCCTGTTTCAAGAACAAGCGAGAGGAAGAGAGAATAAAAAACGAAATTAAATAAGCAGAGCTTAGAAATAATGCACTTTAATTGCGTCCCTTGAAAATGTTTCGTGGAAAATAGTCTGAATTCAGTAAAAAAATGATTTTGCAATCTCGTGTTATTTGTTAGATGAATTTATAATAAATTTTTTCAAATTCATTTCGTCAAATATATAAATAACTAAAATTAAATCGCGATTCATCAACATCCAGCTCGAAAAGCTGCACAGCGTGAGAAGTGACATTAAATCGGCTTTATTGAATTTCGCGTAGTAGAATTATAAGAATTTATTATTATTTTTGAATAAATTGCGCGAAGAAAGAGCCCGAAATAACACTGTTAAATTCGTACTGTCAAATTATATCTACCTAATGTGAATTTTAATCATTTCTAAAATTATTTCTAATGTCTAAAAGTCGTCACTATTATTCCTATTCAATATGTTGTTAATTTAACTAAAACAATGAAGTTAAACAATTTAACTCAAGAAACGTATTAAATTCAAATTAAATTTAACTTATTATTTAAGTGTCATATGTAACGTGGACGTTGTTTACTTTAAAACTAAGCGATTCAGCCACAGAAATGGATTGATTTACATTTTGGCATACCAAGAAGTTAAAAATGACAAAATATTATTTAACTCGAGAAACTCTGAGTTACTATTGTTCCTTTAATATCTAACAATGAATTTCTCAACGGTTTAGTGAGTCCACAGCTGGGGAGCGTTTTCGAGACATCGGTTGAGAAATATTACACATAATTACCACACAAATCCGCCTAGTTGGAAATAATTTACTACAAATCAACTTCAACCTGTTTTGCCGATCAACGATTTTCGTGTATCTGTGGTTTGGCTACAAGCTAGATTCAGGTCCAATATGTGCCATGGCATAAATCGTGCAAATATTTGCGTTATTCGTAGCTCGATGCAAGCGTTGCGGTTTAATCTTGGTATAATTGCTTGTTGTACCGAGGAAACTGATTTATCCCACACAACGATGAAGTTGGAGTTGGGTGACGCGAGAAAATGGCGAAGAAAATCGAATTTTTCCACGTTCGAATCGCGTCAACGTCGCCAGAGTCGGGCTGGGCCTTTCTTGTCGATTTTACATTATGCGACGGCGCTCGGCTGGAGGCCGCCGCAATCTCTCTCACGGTTCAGCGATTAAATCGATTGTCTGACGCTTCGACGGCGGAAGTTTGATATATTGGGGCGGTACAAGCCCGTGTAGATAGATAGAGACGAGCGAGAAGGAGAGAAATAATTTGCGAAGAGGAGACGTGGAAGCATCTCTTAGCTAGATGACTTTTGATTGCGCACCCCGGCGCTGTTGACGAGTAACATACGACGGAGTCGTCGCTCGAATACTGAAAGTACTCGCTTATACTTCTAGAAAAAGAGCATCTCGTTACATCGCGACAAAACGAGACTCTCACATTTTAAATGCAACGGATGTTCAAAAGGAAGACGGTTAATGTTCCAGCGACATTCCGCACGCGCGAGGATCCGTGAAAGTAGACGCTCGTCAGCTAGTTATTCAAAGCTTGTTAAGTCCACTGCGTTCTACTCCCTATTTTTCTTCGTCTCCCTTTCCGTCTGCGATTTACCCTCCCGGAGCCGGTTTTCCTTATCATGACCTCGCACCACGAACCGCATCAGTCTTCATTGTGTCTTGCCATGCCGCCAAGTAAACCGAAGAAGCGAGAAAGAGAGGCTATGGAGCGAAGAAGGAAGGTCGACGAGGAGGAAGGGTCGGAGAGTCGCGAAGATTATACGAGAAGCGCGCGTAGAGCCCATCCGTCTCTTCCGGGACTCTCGCCTGCTTTTAATCAACGCCTCTGTTAATAGACAAACTCGATGCGGAGAATGGTCCTTGATGGTGGCGCTCAGTAGTCTTGCTTGTAGGGTCTAAACGGAGGTGGCTCCTGGCAGCTTGAGGAGGCGGAGGTATAGGCAGAGGCGAGAAAGAGATAGAGATAGAGATAGATAGATAGATAGAGAGAGAGAGAGAAGCGAAAGGGCTGCTGGCTCGAAATTAAACGACGAAACAAATGGCTAATCATGCGTCCCGCGGGAGGGCGCGAAGGATACAAAGTGGGACAAAGTCGTCCAACCATTCCCTCCGGCTTTTGCCGCTTCGATACCGCGACCTTCCTTCCTGACGACGACGGTTGAAGGAGGTAGGTTCGAGTGGTGGCACGCTTCGACAGAGTGAGGAAAAGCGGAAGCAGCCCCCTCGAGAAATACAAAGCAGCCATCTAACCCCGTCTTGCGCCATTATTACGGTCCGATATATCGCGAGCATGAACGCTCACCGCGAAAGGACACTGTGACAAGGACGAAGTTAAAATTAATGTTTATTCGGACAACTTATTTTCTCGGTAACCAAAAAAAAAAAAAAATAATTTTTATAATAATTAATAAGTAAAAAAATGTTCATTTAACAGAACAAGAGCCTACGTAAATATTTCGTTTGCATTTGACTTGATGAACTAACGAACGAATAATATTCAATGGGAAACGTAAACTATTTGTGGAACAAGACTTTCTTGACAATCATTTCAAAACGTAGACAGTCAAAGGATTTCGATATTAAACGGTCGTATAACTAAATTTCGTATAACTAAAAATTTCGACGTATTCCTCGTGTCCCGTCACGACCGACGAACCTAACGAATCGGATTCTATTTACACTTGATCATCGCAAATCAGCGCGCTCTACAACCCTACCTCCCGCGAGTTACGCTATTAAATTCCATGTCGGATTGTGTGTCTATATTCGACGCACGTCCTAATCTACATTTTCCAATTTCCTTGCCGGGCCGCTTTTGCCGCGCCTCTCACGTTCCGCGCTCCGATAACGAAAAATCGAGAGGATCGCAATAATCCCGGCCGACGAATCAGAGAGCCGGTAAAACTGATTAAAGCTCGGGCTTCCGAACTACGCGGGACTGAGACAAGGTAAAGAGAAGGAGAGAGAGAGAGAGAGAGAGCGGTTTCCGGCGGATGGACGAGAAAACTTTAACTTCTTCAGTCGGCTCGCTTTCTCTCCTTTTTCTCGAAAAAGGAGAGGGTACTTTCGTCGAGAACGACGCAGCGTTTAGGACGAGGAAGATCGCGTCGGGGTGTTATTTTATTACCCCGTTTGTAGAGAAAGAGAGAAAGATCCGGCACCCTGTCTAACCGGTCCGATAGCGAACCTAGCGCCGACATCTCCCTCCAAACTCCTATAATTCCACTTCTAACCCACCCCTGCCGTCGTTTCCCTGCTTTTCTGCGCGAGAGAACCTCCTCGTCGTCCGCGAGGAAGGCAGTAGCACCCTTGGAAAATAGGCGGGGCAGTTTATTCGCATCCATTTGAACCCAAAGCGTGTTCCCGGCTGACGGGATCCTACTTCAAAGCTCCCTGTCTATTTCCTCCTAAGCAGCACACCCTTCCTGCATGGTTTCTTCAGGAAGACCCGCTTCGCTTTTTAGTCGATCAAGGACGACCCCCTCTTTCTATTAATACTATGCGCTCTAAGCCTAATGGAAATTTCATTGTTCCCTCGACTGTAATTATCTTCTAGTAAAGGTTTCTCTATGAAGCGCAGAGATTTAAGTATATTTGATAATGATGGACGTACCGATCGATATCTATACGTAGGAGAGACGTAATTATAGAAAATATGCTCCCAAAAGATACTATCACATCGAAGATTCGAACACGTCTTTCAATATTATAAAGTCATTGAATATCATCTTCGATTCAATAAAAGAATATAGATATTCTATTAAGTTTAATTATTGTAAGCTCTTAACTACTAATGATATCGTTTGTGAAAAGAGTACTCACTATCGAGCCACTTGGAGTCGTACTTGAGTGTCCTCTTGAAGCTATACGTCTTACGACCGGTAGTCAGATTGTAGAGATCCGTGCGGAAGATTACGGTATCGGCTTTGGTGAACTCGGCGTTCGTGCCGGAATAAAGAGCTGGCAGGTCTCCGGGATTGCCCTTCTCGACCCAGACTGCCGTCGAATTGTCCGCAGGGTCATAAGGGCACTTCGCGATACCCATTCCCACTCCCGGGACAAACTCGTGGCGCGGTAAGTGAGTCAGATTGCTCTGGAAAGAACATTATTTGGGGGACATGGTCAGATAGGCACAGATGATAAGATGTTATAGAAACAAAAGGGATGAGTTGAAAGGCACAAATCTTACAGAAGGTAATAAAATTATAAAACCAGCTCGATTAACCTTTAAATAAGTAGATGGTTTAAAATGCAAATTGATTGATAGAATGCTCTCATAATACTCCTAAAAAGATTATAACTTTATAATTTTTTTTTATTAGTTTTTTTTACTTTTATGTCAAATTTATATTAGTTACAGTTTTATAAGATAAAAAAATGTGAAGATTTTAGGACTTTTGAACACTAGGCAGTGCTTTTCATTTTTCTTTTCCAAAACGAAATTTTAAAGAAAATTATACCTAGGGTATCGTGACCATCTTATTTATTCACTTAAAGATTCAAGTTAAAAAAAATATCAATTTCAAGCCGATTAATAAATTCGTAGATAAAAGAAATAATGAAAGAAATAATTTTAAAGCATGTTGTATAATAAGTTTATATATTTTAGTATCTAGAGGAAAGCCTCCCCCTATTATGAGATAGATGCCTAATATGAAATAGCGGCGTTTCTGCTAAATAATAAACTAATAAACGCTATCTATTGGTTTCACCATGAATTTATTGTTCTTGGATTTAAAACTATTTATTAGAAAATTCATTATTAGATCATGCCTTTAGTCATTGTAAAACAAGATTTTAGAATTTAGATGTCTTCAAGTTTCATTCATTGAGATGAGCATTTAAACCTTATTTATTATTTAATAAAATAAATATTTGGCAATAAATTCTTCATAGTGATAGAATAAAGTCGTACTAATAGAAAAATACGGGATATGTTGAATTGTTTAATTACAGAAGTTAGATTTAATGAGGCGTGGAAATCGTAATATGAGATACCCAGAGTATTCCTAATATGAAATAATCCATGCTCCTATGTTATAGTGAAAATCATTGCTAAAATATAAATGTTATTGTACTCGTACAATAATAAAAAAGACGACCGGAATGAATATCGAGTGCCTATATCTGCGATGCTTGATTCCAACCTGAAAACGAGTTCTGGATATAATCTATCGCATGCTCATTTTTCGCGCACGCTGGCTGTATTTGTTTGTATTTTAGAAACATTAAATAAAGTTTTTAATTGCAATACGGATTTATTTTGCGTTTTACTATCGATTTCTCGAGGCATCTCATATTAGAAGCACAATTTTTTTTGCATTTCTTTAATTTATAAAAAAAATAAAATTTGAATTAAATTTTACATAACATTATCTTAAAGTTTATTAAATTCCCTTAAAAATGACCTATTATTTTTTTCAATTCTGCCCATAGATTTCTAGCATTTACCCAAAATGATCTCGGTATCTCATAATAGAGATTTTTCCTCTATACTATATACACACATATACGTATATATATTTATAAAATTTAATACCGAACATCTTGGTGTAATTTAACTTTATTTAGTAGCTACAATCTCCAGCAGTAGCTTAGGTAAGTAGCTGGATGTTATTATTACGCGAGATGTTACGGCACACCCGGGACTCATAATGTTTAGCAAAGCGAAACTGTTGTATCTTTTGTCGTGTTGTTATACGGATACTTAAGCGTAAGATTCATTCATCTACGCTTTGATGCACTGTATACAACTTTGCAAATCACATCATGCGGATTTGTACTATTGCGATAATGCATGTAAATTTCCATTAATAACAGCATTATTCATTATATGGCTTTAAATATTTCGACGGGAATTAAATTAAAATGTACCGAGGAATGCGTGAGTGGCGGTGAAATTTATTCGTAACGCGAAAATTAATTAACGATATTATTTTCAGATGCCTCCTCGCGTTCTGTTATTAATTAATTAAATTAAGCGTAAAGCAACACAAATTGGTGTGCGTTACATGTATCACGCTGAATCCGTAATACATTTCAAGGGAAGTTGCGGATGTATTTAACATCGTTTCGCATTTTCAATTTTCAATAAACAAATGACAGCAAACGTTTAAACGTGTGTATATATTGTATATATATGTATATATATATTTTTTTTAGCTCTTTGCCAGACCAATTGTCGTTTTTAACAATTTCACAATCCAATCACAAACTGTCGCGTATTACAAAATCAAATTTAACAAATTTATTTAGTATACATTGCATTTGTAAGGTATAAAAGAGAATTGAATGATGTGAGAAAACAATTGTAGTATTTATTTTAATATCCTACAATACTATTAAGAAAATAAAAATAATTCCTCATATTACAACTGAGAAGTTTAATGACGTTTAGTGATTGACGATATTTAATGATAGACTATTTTAATCGTCTATTTATATCTTTAAATACTTCACCTGCTCACTTAAAGGTTACATTTTACATAAGATGTATGTAATAATTCATATACAATCACAAATTCGCATTTACACACAGAAAGAATAGTTTTGCTGAAATATCTAAAAACTGGCTGCAGATCTGAAAAATAACTTTGTTCAATCATCCAAATATTATGTATTATTTCAGAACGCTCAAACTGATTACTAGAATGTCAAAACTTTTGACAGCATTGCTCTTCGCGCTTGAGATCCCTGCATAATGATTTCGATGAGCCAACAAAATTATTTTCAAATCTTTATCTTGCTAAATGTTTATTATCAGTATTTCAGCAAAATTGTCCTTTCCATGTACGTGTTTTGTATATCTTCTCTATATTGAAAATAATATGGAAACTTACATAAATCACCCAATCCTTAGGTGAATGTGCGTTCGTACCGCACATGTAAAGGCGATTGCCGTCTCCCATCGGCTGTATCACTCTTATATGATTTCGGCAGTCGAAATGCTGGAAGAAAAAGAAGTATCGGAAATATTAAATTCAGTAGTGCGACATGTATTGACGGTGAGAAAATTGTTGCATAGTGCATAGATGAGTTGAATAAAAATCAAGAACGCGGCCGCGTTCCCTTCGAACTCTGGGAAAGCGAAAGATCGCGTCGCGTGCGCGGTGAAGTCGTCGCGGTCGATCACGTCGTGCGCGTATTTCGCGGCGAATCGGTGGACGGGAAATGAATTGGCTTTGTCGTCACGTAGGGAATATTTGCGTGGACCTTACACCTCGACGACGATGCGTACACGGTGCATACGAATGAAGCTGTGATAAGCGCGCGCGAGCACGCGTCTCTATGGAACAGAACGCAATCGTGCTCGTTTTATCGCTGTAGTACTACGATTTCGGGATATGAATAAAAATGGATGCGCGTTAAAAAATCAGAGATTTCCAGATTAACTTTAATTTTCGGCCCAGATACGATAATTTGGAAAAAACTCCGTCACACGTACGATTCTTCTTCGCGTACAATCTTACAATATTTATATGCCAAGATTCATTAAAATTTAACTGATTAAAGCAGATGAAATAAAGGAAGATAGAGATTAGCTAACGGAACTTTAATATACTTGTATAATTCAGAAATTAAGACGCGGTGCGGTAGAAGTTCGTGTAGATTATTCGGAAAGAAGAATACTACGGTGAGATTCCTTTGCGTTAAAAGATACAAATGAGATACATTCTCTCTCGAATATGGAATAACACCGCAGTATCTATTAAAAAGTAAGCTTGCCATCTTTCGTTTCGCGCGCCTTCAAAGAAGCTGGCTCTTTTTATTTTACTCCACGTCGGCTGTTTGTGACTTTTTTCTCCTCGATGTTACGTTCTATGTCCTTTTTTGCAATCACAATTCTTTGGCCTTTCTGTTTCAGAACGCATTCAGGCCGGTTTACCGGTACCGGAATTAAAATTCTTCTCAAAGACGACGCGCAATGCGAAAAGGAACGCAAACCGAACTGTAAGAAAGAAACCTACCTCTGATTTGCCTTTGGACACGCAATTTGCCACATTGCTCGGTTCCAGATTCAGAGCGTCTCTCTGCAACAAAGAAAAAAACATAAATTATATCACACTGTCTTGTAAATTAAAGCAAAATTTATTGGGAAACTTGGGAGATTTATCGCACGCATGTGTATATATTGTAACATTTGTTGTAAAGTCTTCGAAGATATAAATCCTCCGAAAAATTCGAATATTTCATATTGAAAGAATAAAGAGAATTCCATTTTGAAAGCGACTCCATAATTATTCATTTTTCGAGGGAAATCTGCAGGACTCCTCTTTGTAAGTGCTTTCTTACGGACGCTCGACGTGCTCGACCTTACAAGAAGTGTTAGAAGTGCATACTTCACATTTTGCCTTGTGTTACGCCACTGTGTCGCAGCAGCCTCTCGTAACACGGCTAGAGAGACGCTAGAAATACATTAGAATAAGGTCAATATATTCAAGAGATTTACAAAGAGAAAATTTTCGGGAAAAAAGCTAACGAAACTCTTCCTCCCTTCTCCCTCTTTTTCCTTTCTTTATTTTAAAATGGGTCTACGGTTGTTCTGGATGCGATTCTGCATCATAATAGGTTCTCTACATCATCCTGGAATGTGTCCTTGCGTGAAAATATTCAGTGAAAAATGCCAGAATGTACTTGTTATAATCACGCTGCGCTACAACCTCTTTCTATTGCGCTCTCTATGTACATGTCGATAGAATACGATCACGGCGTAGGAAGTGGTTCGCTTGCAAGGTCAATCGTCCGAAACGTGGACCTAACGATCGATCTCCTGCGGACGCCGCGTGCCGTTCCACGGGAATGTCACAGCCAGAAACGGAGTCGATGTTCGACATTGTCCCGGCCGAACGTAAGGGTGAGCCAAAACAGCGTTCCCCGACGTTGATCTACGACCAATAAATTACCGAAAGAATCGTTCCGCGTTGCGACGAGCGTTGGACGAATGGTCACGGACAAGAGTAGACAACATAGGACGTTAAATCATAGCAATTTCCACAGGGCACAGTCAGGGCCCGTGATTCATCTCCGCTCTCGAGAAATCCTCCGAGTGACGCATATCGCGATAGTAAACCGAGAACGTACCGGTCGTACGTGGTGTCCGTTTGCAATTTTGTACTATAAAGTGAATGAACTCAATAATAGTCCTCGCCAATCGTAACGCACTGAAATCCCTGCATTGCGGAGCAGATAAATATACAATATTGTTTCTACATACGACTCGCTGAACTCCGCAAGTCACATCCTATGCACAATTTGTCGGATAGGATGTACGTTGGCGAGAATCCAGGCGACGCGGTTGAAGTGGATACGAACATGATTTACCTCAGCGTATATGTACATGATCGCAATATTCAGAACGGACTTGGAATGCCCTATTATAAGCATAATCCACTTACAAACAGCGTCGCGTCTAGCTCTGCGCAAATAAGCGCGCTTACCACTGCGGTAACTTCGACTCAAAGTTTCCGATGAGCGTGTATAGGCTACACGAAATAATAGCATAGTGATAACGGGTTACTCGCAACTGTCTTATTCCATTTGACTCGCGCGACTGTATTATTTCCCTTGATTTGGCGAGCCTCCATCGATCCAGCTTCCGTCTCTTTTGCTCGAGAAGATTCGAGATTGGTTCAAATATGACTTCCACTTTGGAAAACCATTAAAATCAGTTACAAGCCTTCCTCGTCGTTCCGCGTAAGCGTTGATAACGATGTATTACTCGTTAAGCACCGCAGTGCATTAAGACGGTGTACACAGCCGGCGGTAATTAAAAGCGGAGCAATTCCCGGTATCCGCGCTTATACTCGTAAGTCCCTTTTGCAGATCTCTCCTCGTTATACTAATCATTACAATCCGTCTGTGAGCCCGGTACGGAGACGATGGGAGCGCGAAGATGGCGAGAAATAGCGAAAGATGGTCGGAGAATTTTTTACGACGGAAACAGAGAGATAAAAAGAGAGGAAGTTTTCCTCTCTTCCTCCGGCCTCGTGTTCTATCGTAGAATAGGTTAACATTACAATGCCATTTTTTAAGTCTCGCGTATGTAAAGTATTTTGATTTAAACACGCGAATTGCGCGTACACGCTTTTAATTAATCCAGGAATTAATCCGGATGTTTCTAAACCCCAACGTTTCTAAACCCAAAAAAATAATGATTTGTAAAATATTGTTTGGTATAGATATTGTTTAACAAATCTTTCGCCTTTAATAACTATATATTTTTTGTGAAACTTTAAACATGCAATTTCATCGAATAAAAGCGTTATATTAATTAAAATATTACTTTTAAGAGAAATATTGTCATAATAAGTTACCTAACTTACTCTGTTTAATATTTGTTTGGTTTTTACTTACTTCTTTTCGAAGAAAACTGTAATTGGATCTATATCTTCATAATGTTTTTGAGCACTAATAAATTGAAAAGCAATCAATAATATACAATATGTATTAATGATTTTAATTGAGATGTAAAAACACTTCAGGTGACATTTACATAAAGAAAAAAATTAGATGATGACTACTCCCTGTTAAAACATAATGGCAGTGTTTAGCAAAGAAAGCTGATCAGTGAGCACTCAGCGATTCTTTGATACGATTGATTTTTGCCTTTTTCACTGGATCTAAGTGTAGACATCAATTATAATAAAGAATCACTGAGCACTCACTGATCAGTTTTCTTTGCTGAATGCAGCCATTAACTGGCATTATTACGCAACTATGTTCGGTCACGTATGTAGTTAGTAACGATCTTAAGGCGGAAGCACAGATCTCTGCATAATGCATAAAGCATAAGAAAATTAACCAATCAGATTCTCTTACTTCATGGAAAGGAAGGAAATGGGGGACTTTAATTGATTCATTCTCCTGTGCGTTTTGTGTTACGCAAGACTCTGTGCTCCCGCTCTTACGTAGCATTTCATCAAAGTCGTGTAATGATTACGTCTCCAGCCTCTATATAGTTTAGGCAAAATCCCATCGAAGAATCGTTGGAATAAAAAACATGTATGCATGTTCCTTAGTGAATTATAAATTCGGGCGCTAGATATCTATAGGAGGAGCACACGTAGGTGCAGCTGTCGGCAATAATATTGTCGCCAAACCGCGATGCATCATTTTATCGCGCCGCCTACGACGCCATTAACTTTATAGCACCAGAGCGTGCCTCCCGGCATGCAAACGCCTCGACTTCCATTACCGGCGTGATACGTCGACTATTAAACAGAAATATCTCCCATCACCTCTCGCCTGCCGGTGTGTGTCCTACTCTAAACTCCGGGAATCTGACTGTTGCGGATTTTCTACTATCATTTCCGGATAGGATGTTACCATTATCTTCTTTCATCAACGCATCCGCATTCTACATACGTTATTACGTCGAAATATGTTTGTAGGAATTTTGTTTTTTTTTTTTTTTTTTTTTTTTTTTATTAAAAAATGTATAAATCGATGAATCGAATAACACAGAAATCTCAAGAACAGTCTCTTGAAATTGTCTCGAGAAAAAGACATCTGCACCACGTTTACGTTCCATTTCGATTACGCTTGATTCTTTATATTCATGCGCGGAAAGCCTCTCTCATTCGCTTCCTCCGTTGAAAGGCTTACGAATCGCTGAAATACACGGCTTCGGACTTTCAGTATTCGGGTCGGATTGATTAAGTTCTTGGTAAGGTGACGGTGTTACGACAGAGAAGCGTCCAAAGGTTGTCACTGCTCGTATACTCTCGTTCGTTCGTTTGCCCGTCCTTTTCTTTCTACATTACGCTTCGAGCTTAATCATCGTCGCAATTTGTGCACAGCTGAACATTTCTGTGTGTGCGTGAGCATGCATTTCTACAGTGTGCCAGAAACGGCTTGCAGATGATTAGCTTCCTTGAAACGAAGACTGTACCATTCGCATGCCTCTTTGTCGATGCCGCCGTTGATTCTCTCCTTTTCAGCTTACATACTGCTTCCAGTAGTACCGGCGCCGGGCGATTATAACATTGAAGACACGCAAGATTGTAATTATCCCTAAACATGACTCATTTCGAGATATCAGTGAATCACTAAACTAATTTTCTAATTTACTTTAATAGAAACGTTACGATTTTAATCTAGAAATAAGTGATATTAGAGATGTTATCTCTCTACTTAAATAATATAAATAGTATATATACTTTATGAGTACTTTCTGCTAAATAAAAAAACATGTACGCGGATCGAAGTATTAACGTCAGAAGAGAGAGAGAGAGAGAGAGAGAGAGAGAGAGAGAGAGAGAGAAAGTGAAAGATCAACATATGCAAGGAGGGGGATGAGAAATCGTATAATTTACCGTGCTAAAATATTAAAGACAGAAGACTACTGTGGCATCCCCAGGGGTATCGACACCCCCTAACCTCGGAAACTCAAGAAACGTAACGGTACCTGCGAGGCTCCTTTAAAAATTCACGAGTCGAGGCCACAACGGCGCTTTTTATCTCATCAAATAGTAATGCCGGGCATTGGACCGTTAGGAGGCGGGATCCCCTCAGGATCTTTCCCGATCACGCGTCACGTATATATTGTCACGCCGAGGGGGAAAAAATTTAATACGTCTTATTATTTTTGCATTAAATAATTTACAAAAATCTTCATGCTTTTTTAAAACTTTTCTTTCCCTTATCGCGAATCTTTTTATTCAACTGTACACGCTTTAAGAAGCTGGTTGCGAAGAAGAGCTCTCTCGATGGTATGATCGAAACGTGAGTGGTATACAAAGAGTGAAATGCATCCGTGATAAATTCATATAGAAATGACGTACGATCGACTGACATCATATTGTCCCTTTAGCGCCGAATGATGTCTACATCCTCGATTCGTAGTCGTGTCAGGTGATAACCTTCGTTACGCATAAAATTTTCGCGAACTGACCTGACATTTCAGCAGGACGAAAAGTGCCTTTCGTTGTCGATCGGTGCCGTAAGTCACTTTTTCCTAATGGAAGCCGTCACTCCGCACCTTTTCGTCCTGCCGCGGCCTCGCACGGTTGGCGACGTGCGGAGGGAAAGAAGGAGAGGGAGGGGGAGGGGGGGAAGGAGTGAGAGAGCCTGGGATTCAATCTGCATTCAATATTGATTCCAATCCGATATCGTGGATTTCCATTTTTGTGATTTACTTCTTACGCCGGCAGCACCGGCACTATCTGTACTGCGAAAGAGGGTGTTTTTCGAGGGTCAACCCCAATGCATACCGATGTCGCGTCGTCATCGATCAAATATCGAGCAATAAATAATCTACCTTCGCGATGATACTCTTCGCTCTCAATTCTCGCAATGTGCGTCGGCACAGCTCCTCGCTGAGCGATCGGCTTCTGTAGGGCAACAGAAAGCTTTTTGGTTATTCATATCAATTACAGTAAGTCAATGAACTAGAAGGAATTCCTTAACGACTAAAGTTTCAGCACGTCAGGAAGTTCGCGAAGGACGTAGCTTCCGTCCGGAGATAAGAAATTATCGATCTGATCCACCATGGCGCAGACGCGTGTAATATGCTCCGTTAAACCACTCACAATCGCCCTGTAACGTCGATATTCTTTTACATTTTGTCATTTTAATACCTATTTACAGTTAGATATTAAAAGAGTATGTGTGGTAACCCAATTCCTTAAATTAAATTAAAGAACCTTTTGTTATTTTTAACTTCATATGTATTAAAATGTAAATCAATCCCTTTCAGTGGTTAGTTTCAACGTAACAGCCATATTAACGTACGCATTCAATAAATAATGAAACTGAAATTGAAAAAACTAAAATTTAATACATTTTTTTCAATTAAATTATTTAACTTCATTATTTTTGTTAAATTAACGACATATCGAGTAGAAACAGTGGCGACTTATTTAAAAATGATTCAAATGACTAAAGATAACTCAAATTGGCTATAATTTAATATTATAAATTTAACAGTGTATATGCCTATATCACGGGCAATTCACGAGAACTCATTTTAGTCTGCGATTTTATAACCGCGTGAGTGTAACGTCCTCATTAGTTTAAAAGAGCATTCATCGTAAGAGCCAAGTCCAAACGTAAAAGCTCCTTTGAGCAATTTAGAATTGTTCGCGCGGTTCTCGTCGTTGTGCTGTAGAATGTATTTGAGTACCGCGGTATTCGTCCGTCTTTTTTTCTCACGGGTGTTTTAATGGCAGTCTGGGACGAAGTATTTTACACGACAACGACGACGACGGCGACGGCGACGGCGACGTCGACGGCGATGGCAACAAGGACGACGGCGACAAGGGCGACGATGGAGGGTCTGTATGGCTATTTAAACACTTTCACCATAAATTCGCAAGAGAAGGCACTCTAGTTTCGCTTGCACTGTGCAACGCCTTTTTTCTTGTGCGACTATTTTCCTGTTCTACCTGTTTTTACTGCTAACCATGTACCTACGCGTATCATACCATTCTTGCACAGCTTGTGATTCGCATAACAAAAACGAAGAAAAAATAGAACAATTAATAGCGATTAAGAGCGAAATGAATTTCTGAATTTTTAATTACAAATAAAATAGTACAGGGAAAAAATGCAACAATATAAGCGATGAAAACGAATTGATGAAATAATTATTTTGCCATTTTTATTTATTTAATCTATAGCAATAATTTCTAAAATATATTGTACACTATAAGTTTGTTTTAAATAAAAATTCGATAACTGAACGGATCGATAATGAACAAATTTTAAATAACGGAAGAAGCGATAAAACATGGACTGAACTTCGTAGAGCAGCGGCGGCTGCGAAGGTGACGACGAAGATCGAAGAGGAAGTGCTGTTGACAGTCACTTCGTCGGGTAATAGGGCAGTTTCGTAGTCTGCAATTACCAGCGTCGTTGAGGAACACCATCTGGGACGAGTCTGGTAGTGAGCTCCGTCGAGGATCCTCTGTTTACAATTTCGGTGTTTGCTCGACGACTGAAGAAGGTTTTCCACCTCAGACGTGAACTAAGAACAGAGACCGCCGACACGTTTCACTCCTGGAACGTAGTTTCCCTCGCGTCTCTCGTTCTTTCATTTGTCTCTATCACCTCGTGTCGTCTTCACCTTCCCGTAAAATTCTGTCTCTCCTGATTTTTGCGAGCGTATAGACGGGAAAGAGATATATCGAAATGTGTGGGAAAGGATACGTGTGTGATCGTGATTCCCACTGTTCCTTGGCTCTTTCTTGATACGTCGAAAATTCGCTAAAAAATTAAAAAATGAGAAAGAGGCTATGCAGGTTAGTATAATGAGCACGAAGAAACGAATTACCGACAGAAGTTTTTCGCAACTCATACCTGATGAAAGGATATTACGAAGCGAAAGGAGTTTTGCCGCTGACCCCGAGGGCAAATTCATTTCTAGTACGCGCAAAGTTGGTGCCGCGAGAGCAAAAAGGGAATAGGAAAAATCAAGAAAATGGGAAGTGTATACGGCGACGAGTTGGAAAATCGAGAAACAAGAGGTCCAAGGCGGAAGTTCGAAAATTTTTCATTTCGCGCTCGCTGTTCGCTCGTTGTCCTTCGCCTCTATGGAAGTGTACTTCTGCTTGATTGCGGGAGAAACTGATTTATAAAGGCGCATCTGAGGCACCGAAGAAACTGCGACCATTCGGTAACCTGCTTGCGAGTTTGCGAGTAATATACGATGGAGGGACACGTTGCCTCGCAAGAAAGCCTTGTAATTAATTTCTCGTCGAAGCGAAGCGGGAGCTTGGAAGACGATACTCGCGCTTAACACCACTTTCAATATAGCCTGTAAATATATCGGTGCATAATGTAATTTGCCAGCTTGTCGATAACGCTACAATGTGTATATACTATTTATATACTTCGCAAGAATCGCTCGTATACACGATAATCAATTTTAGATAGCTTTAAACGAGGAAATACAACTTCACGCCTCTTTAGAATATCAAAGAATACTAGGCAATAAAAATACCGTGCAGAAAAAAATATCTACACAATTTAAGTGAACATCCCTAATAATTGTTGTAAATAAAATTTCCATTATCTCATATATTTTCGATTTATATCAAATGTTTGATTTCACAAATGTTTTGTCTCGCGCCTCTCTGTACATCACGAAGAAAGATATATCAATAAGTTTATTACAGTTTTTTAAGAGATTTTTTTAAGAGAGGGGGGGAATTTGGGGGGATTATTTGTTTCAGATTGATTGTGTGAATCCGATAATTTCATCGGCTCTCAATTTAGTGTTTCTGAAATATTAATTCAATTTAAATGAGTGTATATTAGATAGTAGTTCAACATCTTAACACTCGGACCGGTAAGGCGCTTCGTATTTAAAGTTTTAAAGATATATCACTTTTATCTCTTAAAGATTTAAAAATTTAAAGAGATTATCAGCAAAGTTCTGCTCACGAATCTTGCGTATCCGCCTCCTATTTGTTGGTAGATGAAGGCAGCTTGTTAAACTGAAATTTCGCTACGATCTTATACCGAATTCATCGTCGCAATAAACTCCGCGTCGCAGGGGGGCGAAATACCCGTCCGTCCCTAGTTGAGAGGGCTGGATAGAAGGCGGACGCGACGAGTTAGGGATAGACATTCCCTGGGAAGACACGGCAAGGAAGTTACGTATACACGTAGTGGCCCGGTGCTAAATGCATATTTAATACTATCATTTTAGGACGAAACGCAAGGGCGACCGTTTATATTTCAGATGTCGACGAAATTGTTCGCTAGCGTGCGAACGCGTCGTCGAGCACGTGCTGGTTCGTATCGACCACGTGGACCTGCGTGTACGTGCAGATCGGAATGTCAAGTGTCCCTTCCACACATCCAGGATTCTTTCAATCAAGACTGTATCGTCAGAGGCCGCCGTATCCCATTCACGATTTTACAGCTGTATAAATCCCACGGTGGGTTTCTTAATACTTTAATACCATCGAGTGAACCCACGGTTGATTCATTGATCTTAGACGTCGAATCTTCCACGTCGAACGATTTTCGTGCAATAGCCCTGTAGGTATCGGATAGGTATATCGTTTCGAGTATAGGCGATCGTGTCGGCGAGACGTTGAATCCCCACTCGTTCTCGATTGGACGTTGCTTTATTGGACGTAGCGGTGGTTTATAGATTCCGATTTTCTCGGCGAGCTCCGCGTTTGACTTTTACTCCATTTACGATCCTTCTCGCGCACCCTTCACTCGTGGATGCCCTTCCCGCTCTACCTCCAATCGCTTCCTGCTTCTCCCATCGAACTGCCACATGCTTTATTCACGGCGCGGCCGAGCATCCGATGTCGGAATTCGTTACGCGATCAACGATGGACGACTCCTTTTCTGCTATGGCTCGATCAATACGCTCGTATTACCGATCGTTCGGAGATCGATCAGACGATTCCGTCTTATCGTAACGTTGCAAATCAGCCTCTCTTTCTCCTCCGTTTTGCGCAAACCTGACAGCTTCGGCGAAGATGTAACGCGCAAAAAAATAGACGAGCCTGAGCGAGGCTAGTCTTATCGTTCGATGCACGTCCTCAAAGACGATGATAAAAATACAAAAATTGAACGGGCTCACGCCCGTGGAAGCGGAATTACCTGGTTTCCCAGTTATAGCTCGAAACTACAAAGCGATTAACGCTGCTATATTTCCATCCGGCATGAATTTACTCGAAAAAGTTATTCTTTCTTTCGTTATGAAGGACTACTCGTGCAGCAAATATCTTATTTATTTTCTAAAACTGCGTAACTGAAATGCAATTTATACAACATAATTTAAAACGGACGTTTACACGGACAGGACAGTTTGATGAGATTAAAAG
>NW_017305997.1:855740-860076 GCF_001594115.1 Trachymyrmex septentrionalis | reverse complement strand
ACATAATTTAAAACGGACGTTTACACGGACAGGACAGTTTGATGAGATATCTTAAAAGCTAGCTACAGATCTGAAAAGAATTTTGTTAGACCATTAAAATAATTATGTAATATGTACGCAAAAAAAACTAGTTGCTAGAAACGTTTACAACTTTTTACAGTATTGCTCATCATACTTGAGATTCCTACGGAGAAAATTTTCTTTTAAAATTTACCCTGAAAATGTGGTACAATACAATATTTTAAAGATTTTTACCATGCACTTCGATAAAAGTATAATCAAACTAATTTTATACTTTATTTTAATTCTATTAATAGATGAGAGAGATTTACATTAAAATTCTTCGAAATACAATGTTGTCCCATGACTATTATATTTTCAGGGATAAATTCTAAGAAAAAATTCTCTCCGCGTACGTAATTATTTGATGGTCCAACAAAATTACTTTCATATTTGTATATTTATAGTTAAATTTTCAACGAAAGCTTCCTTCCGTGTACAGAATGTTTGAGTAATAACATTTATCAAGTAATAAATTCACTAAAAGTTCGGTCCGTCTTAAATCATCAGGGACACTCGAGATCGTAAATTTTGTCTTAAAAAAGTATGCGTTAATTACATCGACCCGTTGTGTCGGTCGTTCTTAAAATGCCAGGAGTGGGAGGACGTATAACTCGTTTCGCATGTATTCTTCGAGCGTCGTGCAGGACCGTCCCTTTGTGTGATATGCGAGCTTTAAACCTCTCGGCCGTCTATTCTAGCCACGTACTATAACTCGCCTGGAACGCGTGTAGTCCCTCAGGGCGGACGCACGAAACGTTTCTTCCCCTTATGAAATTGTAACAGAGGCAGGATTAGCATGGGGCATTGTCTCCAGAGCGAAGGGTAGGTTCACGTTGTAGCGATATTATCGAGACCTACCCGCCCTGGACTCGCGTCTCGAATGTATTTGAATTTCCATTCTCACTTTCGCTTCCGAAAATATGCCGTTTCAAATGTACATCCTAAATCCTGAGAAACAGCCTTCTTATTGTTCCTTACGGTGGTTTTCACAGCTTATTCAAATGTAACTCAATTCAGTAACCAATGAAAATTTATGGAAAGCAAAACGTGAACGTCTGGACAAATATTCTGTCACACTTTCGATAAATTCAAAGCAAGATTAATTGTAAGATTAATTACTACGGAGCCTTTATATTACTATTTATGTTATACATAATAATTGCTGAGAATGTTTATTATACCCGCCGCATTTATAAGTTTAATATTTAGATATAGTTATTTGACATTTTCCGCTTTTATCATTTTTCACCTCGATTTCGATTCTTTTCTCACATGTCCGCTCGATTTATGATATATATAACTAACGTCTTCGACTCGCTCTGACCCCATTCGGTGCTGTATCTCCCTCGCAGCATCCGTATAGCGATCCCTTCCTGCTTCTAGCAGCCGGACGATCATCATGCATGTATGTAAAATGCAAAATTGTATCATCTTATGCGCGGTATTCTTTCTTGCGTTTCCCTCCCTCACCTCGCGTCCACGTATCTCGCTTTCCAGTTTACCCCCGCGACAGCATCCCCCGCAGACCAAAATGCTCCAGGGACTTAACACAAAGGAACGAAAGAAGGGGACTACTGCGGCCTGCTCGGGCCCGCGTTAACGTTTTACAGCTACATATCGAAATTCGAAATTCCATATTCGTTAACTCTCAATGGAATCGAATTCTGGTGGTGGTAACAGACCGACCTCGCAATATGATTTCATTGTAACCAAGCTGAATGGACCAAGCATTCGCATTGCGAAATAACAAAATCAAACGGCGGTAAAATGTACCAAAGAATAAATCTAGCAAAGTTCTCAACACGATAAATGTTTTCATATTTTATAACACGCACACTAATATGATTAATTGTTTAACGTAGACGAAATTATATGTACAGAAAATATATATAAATATAAATATATGTATTAACACATTTCATGTATCCCAAACGGTCCACTCAAATTGTGTTAATTTTACACAAGTTAAATATAATAGGAAAAAACATAAATATTATGCAGAAAATTAACAAAAAATATAATACTAACACAATGTGTAAGCAAACTATGGAAGCATATTTTTTCAGTAAAATTAACATTTATGATATGTAAAATCAACACGTATGTTTTATTCATTTATCTTATAATTTACATTTTACACTATGATTATATTATTTATTCACATTTACTCATAAATGTTATTTTGACAGAAAGAAATGTTGAATATCAATTTAACATAAAATATTCAAATATTGTAACATAAGTAATCACACAACACTGTGCTTTGACGTATTCTCGTTTCCAGTTCTTGTATGTTCACTAACAACCGCATGTTGAATTAATATTCAGATATGTTAAAAATTCGATATAAAATTTTAATAAGAACTTGAGTAAATTGATTTTCTTTTACTGGGTAACGTAAGCGTACAACAAATAAATTATTTATCGCTGGCAGAACCGATGGTCGAAATTATTTCATCGTTGCTTCATCATTTCTCCAAACTTCAAAGCTCATGTGGAACATAACTTTATCGCTATCGTTGACATATTTTCGCGCAAGTTACCCAGCGGAAACCCAGCATGCGAAACATAAGTTACATTCATGCAAACTCTATATCGCTTCGCGGTGAACGCTTTGGAGTAACTTGAGCAGAAGGGCTTGTTCGTGCCGAATAACTCGCGCGTGTACATCAATTCGCTCCGTGTATCTATTTAATGATCATGAGCGACCCAGCGAAACTTCCGGAGGCGTGGAGTGAACTATAACGTCATGCTTCGACGTTTTCGCGTCTCCGGTTTCTGTGTATCCACTGACCGCATTGTCATCCACGTTAAAATTAGTTTCAGCAATACCACAATCGTCGCATCTGGCATGAAGACCAACGCGAGAAACGATGAGGGCGGATATCTATCCTTCTCTGTCTCTCCTATTCAAAGGGCGGTTTTTCATTCTTGCGACAGGTGGTGGATTCAACGGTACAAATATAATTACATTTTCGAAATCGCCATTTCTCTCCCAATATTAAACCATGATTTCATCGATTTGTTGTCTGTGTTCAAAACATTTTTCTTTCTTTCTTTATTGAAGTTTCGATGTATGTTAAACAAGCGGAATAAATCAATAATATTATAAATTCCTTAATACAATAAAAAAAAAAGCGTAATGTGTCTTTTTATGTAAGAATAATTATTTTTTTACGTAAAAGTAATTGTCTTTTTATTTAAGAGTAATTATCTTTTTGACGTTAATATCCTTTTCAAGAAAAGTGCTCGCTACATAGAGCGATACTCAGAATTATCCAGTACAAGTTTATCTCCAATAAAATGTTCGCTGCATTAATCGCTCTAAGTGTTTTGTTATATCATTCGAGTATCCTTCACCTCGTTCACAAGGAAAGTCCGAGGTAACCGTTTATTTTCTAGAACAGTAGAAATCGACACTGTAAAATCGTGATAACGCGTGGAAACTCCAACGTTGCACGAAGTACCCGAAGATACGAACTTCTTGCCGGGAGCTGTAGGTCGAGACCGAGGCAGGTGGAGGAGCACGATGATTTTCCAATCGAGCCGGGGCGGGGGGGAGGAGGGCGTTCGTTGTCTCTCCGAAGAGAACAAATCGATGAACAACGTAGACGATCGAATTTTGTCCCGGTGAGAGTCAGCCGAATGAGTAGAATCGTAGATAACCACCGCCAGGTGGATGCGACTCGTCGCATCTTGTCGCAAACGGGGAAAGTTAAAAAGCAATTTTCCCTCTCCGGCCGAGAGTCTGACAGCTGACCGCCGTTCCCGGCACATCGGAGGCGAGATCTCGACACAGCGAATTTGATTCAATCTTTAACGATCAAGTGCATTTGCTAAAATTCACCTGCCAGCTTTCTTGTACATAAAAAAAAAAATATATGTGCATAATGTAAAAAAAGCTGCGTTTCAAAAGTATCTATGATAAAATAAAGATTCTCAGTCTAAAAAAACGGCACAGAAAACAAAATATTCTGTAAATTCTCCCTGATAGAAATTTCATGTATTTTTTGAGCAGCTACTAAACAGTTACACTAACTTCTGTCTAGTAATTGAGAAGGAAAACTACTTGGGATCCCAATCAGGATGTAATCCTTTGCTTGCAGTTACTGCATACAAAAGATGCGTAAAATGTGAATATTAAATTGATTAATAAGCAAACCAATTGCTCATGAAATGGACAGAATAAAACTCTATCGAGTTCTTATCTATTTCCTACTAGGTATTAATACAACTAATGAGAATACAGTAATATTAGATAGTAACTGGACAG
>NW_017305997.1:843067-855640 GCF_001594115.1 Trachymyrmex septentrionalis | reverse complement strand
GTATTGGCACAACTAATGAGAATACAGTAATATTAGATAGTAACTGGACAGGTGTCCTGTAGGAAAACTGTATACATTTCTACTAGGGCTGCAATAGCATTCATAATTAATTCTCTGTTGAGAATGTAAAATTTCTTTCGTCCGCAATCTGAATCTCTAAACTTCAGTGTAGATTATTCCATACTGAAAAAAATGCATGTAATTTTACATGGAAATTACATGTTTATGATCGGAAAATTACTTAAATATGATTGAAAATTTACTGGAAATTGTAAATTTCCAATTATATTTAGGTAATATAAAATTATATGTATTTTTTTCAGTGCAGACTGTATAAAAATTAAAAAAAAATTCTTACATACTTGTGAAAGTTCCAATAACGAATATTTATTATCGTAAAAATTGAATTATATTTTATTTATTTTTCACAGAAGAAAAGAGAGAGAAAAGAGAAGAGAAAAATTCAAATTTATCGATCAGAATTCACAATCAAAAAATGTACTGTGCCTTTAAAGGTCAACATTGCCGGCGGAAGATTAAAATGTACTCGTAATTGTTTATGTCTCAGGCGTTATTCGTACGATACGCAAATGCACTTAGCGAGTAGAATATATGAGCTTTTAAACCGAATCCCACCGACGAGGGAGACCGTGGAAAAATCATCGTACGATTCGTTTGCCTACAATGGATCGCTTAGCCGGCAGATACGCGTCAGCTGTCCCGATGATGTCGGTGTCATTTCGCTCGACTATGCGTGATTGACAGTTTTATGGGGACGAGCGGAGCCCATGCACTTTCCAGTTACGATCGGGGGGTCTGGTTTTATCATCCCCTCTTCCCTCAAACGGGGGCCAAACATTATGTGACATTTGATGCTAATCGATACGCGGATAGCCGCGGGGGAAAAAAGGGCGTAGTATGGTAGTCTAAGTTCTTTCTACGATAATTGAATTCTTTATACGGTATTTAAGAAACACAATGAATTGAAGGTTTACGGTCTATAGATAGCATTATAAAACTGCGTTCTATCCATTTAAATTTCTTTAATTCCAGAAGATATAACTATGAAGGCTACTGTCTTCACATTTTAAATACAGCTGAAATGTTCATCTTTAAATATATCAAAATTTATAACATTTTATTGAACGTATTATGTAATTAAAAGTTATAAACCTTGTTAAAGTTTTACAAAGTTGTTTCTAAAAGCTTCATCATACTAAAACACAGCGGGTGATCACGTTTTCACATTTCAAGCTAAATGCGACTTTAATTACAGGTTTAATTCATCATTTCGAACACATGAACAGTAAACTCGATGTGAATGTAACGCATTAGATGACGCATGTTAAATCGGTAGGAATAGGAATGTACAAAAATCTGGATAACTCACCTCGCAATTGGAATGACTGATGTTACTCAGATTTAGCCTGAAGATCTTGTCCCTGAAAGCAGAAGAGGAAAGTTTCGTGTTAGCGTAACGGTCGAATTAAGCGTGGTCGCGATAGACGAAAGGGATAGTCGAGGGGTAAATTTTCATTCCCTACGTCTACGAGATGCATTACTCTCCGTGACTCGACCCTACCTTATCTCGCCACGGTTATGTATGGTTGTGTAGCACCGCGGCATTTTGCTTACGGCTCTCCGTAACATGGCGAGCGCCAGCAAACGGCACGGAATTTCTATGAGGATAGAAAAGGAGAGACCGGAGGGTTAAAATAGAACGAGTTTCCTCTTTTCTGACCGAGTTCTTGCATTGTCTTTTCTTTGTTCGACGGTGACCGGAGTCACGTCTGTTCTCGTACCGTTTGTTTTTATTAGAAGATTTTATTCTTCGGAAAGGATCGTCGTTCACATTCGAGACTGACGGATAAAATATAGTAAGAATCATAGTCGACGAGTCGAAATAAACGCAGATTACGTAACATAATAAAATCAATGTGACAGCCATTAGTATTAATTATTTCGTATCGATTATCAAGGCATTAATTTCACATTTCAATGTAGAAATGATGGCCCAGGTATTTTGATCGATATAACAGCCAGTCGATATCAATGCGGGGAAAATGCGACGATTTTCGTATAAATCTCTTTGCAAGCATCGCGGTGGCAATCTGAGGTTCCGCGTTCGATCGTACGTAAAAGGTATATGCGCTGCTGGGCGCCACCGATCGTAAATCGAATTTACCCAGTTTTCAAATGTGTGTGTGTGTTTCGCAACATTAACGCCGGCGCGCCGCATAACTTTATCCCAATAGCCATTCATCATCGCCTTTCAATAGAAATACGCAGTCGGACGGAATGCGCTCGCGGAACGTGAAAAAAGGAGGAGAAAGGAAGAGGAGAAGGAAGAGGAAGACCTATCCCTCGGCGGCTCTCCTTTTTCATTCATTCTATGCATCGCACCGTGAAAAAGTAAATACCGATGTGGAAAAACAAATCCGCACTTTGGAATCTACCCGCGTCGAACTTTCGTCTCGGCGAACTTTTAGAGGGTTCACAGCAGGTGGAAAGGAAACGTAGAGAGAAAGTGGGGAGGAAGGAGTTAGGACCGAAGCGAGTATCGTCTACGTGCTGGCACGTCGCTCATGCTACCGAAAGAAAAAATTCGTAGGGAAGTAATTTGTGGGGAAAACTCGCGCTGCAAAGTCATCGCTCAGTTCCTTTGAAATTCAATTGGTAAAACGTGCGTAATCAAACCGAGAAATTACTTCACCGCTGAGGAAAATCGCAGAGGAAAAATTTCATTAAGATCTCATTGACACGCTTCCACGAGAAGTGGAACATTTTCTAAAAATAAAGAAAGTGTTACTTGAGAATCGGGAAAAGAATTCGGTTCAATTTAACATTTTACATCGCCTTAAGGGCTTTCCAGGGAAAGTTTAATTAAAATCTCGAGCAGTTTGCTGAGGTCGTACAGCAATTTCTTAAACTATTAAAGACGCCTTGTAGAGTGCAGAAGAAATTTCAACAAATTTCATTGCTAATTATGCAAATAGGAACAAAGACTTAATTAAAGGCTGGATCTAACATTTACGATACTCCGAACAATGCCCGTGTATGTGTGTGTGACCATACGAATTGTCCGTATTTTCATTTGAAATAGGTCGCAGTTTAAGATAACAGCCGCACACCGCTTTCATGTCTAGGATTTCACTTGTGTAATACGGACAATTTTCATCGTGGGCGAGAAGGAGCCTGACGAATGCCGGGCAAAATCCGAAAAGCATCGTCTGAATTTGTGGCTGTGCGTGACAGACAGCTCTGACCCGGGATGCATTATCCAACGCGTCGAGATCTACTCCCTTGCTTCTCTCTCTCTCTCTCTCTTCCTCGCTACTTTGGGGGAATACATGACAAGGGCCAGAGAAGTGGCGTTTGCAACAGTGCTATTTACCCCAACGCCTTGCCTTCGGGAGGGAGATATATATATCCGCGAGAAGAGATGGGTTTAACATAATAGAACGATTTTAATAATTCCCAGTATAAATCAACGAACGTATACACGTCGGAATAACGTTACATCTACGTTTCAATAAACCGCAATGCAGCTCTTGACGATTTAAATACATCACTTTTCATAAAATAATAGTGACGAAAAATAAACGTGCGTATGTAAGCGGTAAGTAATAGAGCAATGTGGAAAATAGATGGAAACGCTACTGTTGAAATGTGCGATTTAGCAAGAATTAGGTTTAACCTAATTCTCTTTTATACAATTTTATCAGCTGCACGGTCGAACGAATAATCCGCTAAATCGATGTACGACATTTGAAGTGTCAACGTCGTCGTTGAAAATGACCGAGAGAGAGAGAGAGAGAGAGATAAAGAGAAAAAAGTTGAATTGCCACTTGTACAAAGCCCGTGACCGTTTTCACCTCGGTATAACATTCACGATTGTAACTCACTTTTCTCACGCTATCTCGAGCTTTCCCTGAGTTGTTTCAGTCGACATTACGAAGGTGAAATCTCTCCCGTTACGCGCGTTTCCGGCAACGGTTATTGGGAGCAATTAGAACGAAAATCGATCGCGACTAGATGTGACGTGTTAATCTCCGGTCGCAGTTGCTTCCCGCGTCGAATTGTCGCGATCACAATAGAAGTCTGGCAAGAAAAACGACAGATGCGACCGTACGAGACGAAAATATGATCGACAAATTTTTATCTCGTTTCGCTAGACGTGCGGCAGACACAGGCCGCGAACAGGAATATAAGCGAGCTACATTTTTTTTTGTACTGCTCTCGCCAGCGGCCCCTCTGGCCTGATAATTGGAAGCGTTCAATTAGCGTGCCTTAATTGCGGAGCGAACCGCAACGCGGGTGCCGATTCTCAAACTACAATTAATGGCTATCACCTTTCTAATTAACGAGGAACGATGCTCGCGCGTGTATCGATCGTCGCGTGCGATAACGGAGGAAAAACGATATCGCGAAGAACAGATACAGCCGAAGAACACGGGAAAAGAATCCTGATCAAACGTGAGGTCGCGCGAGTGGATCGATAAAATGTCAAATGTCTTAAAATCATTTAAAAATTATGTCTACGAAGATCATAAAGCTTAAAACATCCCTTATCGTTGAAGAAGGAATAGCAAAACGATTTCCTTTTAGACTCTTATCGGAATTCTCTTCGATATTGTAGTTTTGTAGATAGATACGTATGTATATACAAGACGACGCAAGCACGTGGAACGAAGCCAGGAAACAGTTGAAGTCGGAGTAGCCGCTTTCCTTGGGAAATGCAATTTATCGTAACTGCGCTTTTTCTTTTGTCGCTCCATATGGCAAGCTCATCCCATCATAGAGAGAGAGAGAGAGAGAGAGAGAAAGTGAGGCAGAGTTATTTCAAAAGAGGAAGCTTTTATGCGATTGTGATGCTTTATTTTTCCATCGTACAGAAATATGATTTGCATTATTTAATTTGATTTCTCTTTGTGTTTAAATTAATTGTTATTAATTGTTTTTTTTTTTCATTTTTAATCTTTTTAAAAAAGGTACACTTTGTGTGTTTCAAGTATCAATATTAATTTTATGATAAATATTCTATACATTTTTTTTATATATGTACGCATGTAGAACACTTATATTTTATATACGTACACATATTTATTTGTTCTCTCAAAGAGAGATGAAATTGTAACCATTTTTGCTATCTGCGTACTGCAAGCAGTTGTAATGATTCCGAAGCAGAGAAGTCAATTGAGCGTCTTGTCTCATTCATGACGAAAACATATTCGCATGTTCAAATTGTAAGAGAACTTCATAAGACGATCTGTGTTCCGCCTCACAAAGGAATTAAACAAGCATCCTGTCTGTCTCGAGATTTCTTCGTATCCGCGAGCATTGGTAGACTATATCCCCGTTACGTCTCCGTTACCGAGGCTTCGTAACATTTTACTGGCATTTACTAAATTAAGGGGAGGGAGGAAACACAAAAGAGAAAGGAGAATGGGAGAGAATGTTAACGGGGAATGGTCGCTGAGGGTGGCATCGTCAGAAGCGGCTGGGACCGAATCAAGAAATAATACTCCGCTGAGATAATGATGCGACGTTTCCCTCCCGCAATTTCTGCCGGGTATAGAGGATCGACCCTTTAGCTTTCGCCTCTGTCGAGTCACATTGAGAAAATAGTAACTCAATACTCGTACAAACAGCGAAGAGACGATCGATTTAACGGATTATTACTGCTACCTAGGAAACGGAGAGGAACTTTTCGCGAAACTTTTCATTACGGCTATAAGATACGTGGAGAGATTTAAATCGAGATAGAAATTGGGAAATATTAATAGATTCGCGCAGCATTAAGCCACTGTTTGTGATACGCGTAAATTCACAATATTCGAGTGCAATATCTAAGATTGTTACGTTCAAACGATGAAATAACAAATTCATTAATTCTGATCTCTATTGACACGGCGTTTTTCATTTCCTCGGCAACCATAATTGCCGAGATCGTCAGTTTCGATTTGTATTATATATTTGCTTTTCTTGCCGTTTTCTTCCGCAGCTCAAAGGCTCCGAGTAAATTGCCTTTCTGCAAAGTGAAACATTTAGAGCGAGAGGATTCTGATCATCTTCTATAAAGCAAGGCAGACAAGTAAATAAGCCCGCGGTTTTCATGAACAATAATAACAAAAGTAGTAAACAGAAAATATGCATACAATCGTGAATTAAAACAGTGGAATATCGTAAAATAAAAATGTTTTAAATATTCTCTCTCTCTCTCTCTCTCTCTCTCTCTCTCTCTCTCTCTCTCTTTATCCTCTGTAAATAAGCGGGGCGCCGCGAGTCATTCCATCATCTATGCAACGATAATTATTATCCCGAAAGCTGATATCACGTGTAACGGGTAATCCCTCAAAGTTCAGATTATCCGATTACTCGATGACATCGGAAAATTCAATCAAACGGCACGATCCCCCCCCCCCCCCCCGCGCTTCGCGCACACGTTGTAGAATTTTAATCACAGCAATCGTAAAAATCTGCAGCGTGGCACGTACATACATATGTATGTAACACGGGCTCGGCGCGCTGACGTAATACCTCTGTCCTCGAGCTTTGACGAGGGAACGTCGCAACTTTTCCCGGGGATTTTCACGGCGTGACATTTTATTACGAAGCTCGGAAAAAAGTTCTACTTACATAGCTCCGACGTATAGGGCATCCCTCTTACTGTCCAGGTAGAGCGTCCTGTAGTACAGCATGCCGCAGCTGAATTCCCGCACGTGTTCTGAAAGCAAAAGTAAATAAGGGGATTAAATGTGCGACGTCGTAGCAACGGCGAAATTCATTTTCCGTGCTGCGGAAACGCGGCGAATCCGCTACGCGGTCGCATCGCCGTAGTCGCGACCGCGCCGCGCGCTCAGTGGATCGTTAGATTTTCATTACGACTTTTATAATAACGGCCGGATAGAGTAAGGTGCCGTCCTACCGCCCTGCCGACCCCGCCGGTAATCCGGCTAAAGTCAACTCTGACTTATCTCTACCGTAAACTCGTCGGAATTACACGGCACGTAACGCGCGCGCTCGACATTTTCCTTCCATCGGCCAGTGCGGATTCGCTGAAATCCGCACCGCGGAAACATCGAAGATCAACTCGCGCGAGGAGCCGCATGTTAATATTAGCGAATGAAGCGCTCACGGAAGGAACTTTTGCAATTGTCTTCGTTGACGTGACTTCTTGCGCTTTCGAACAAATTCTGGAGCGAAGAAAGTATTTCATTCTTCTTGAGTGTTTCGCGAAGCTTTGCGAAAAATTTAAGAAGCGATTCGTCCTTAAAAATTTCAGTAAAAAAAAAAAAAGGTAAATCTTTTCACACATTTTTTTAGAACTTCTGAATTATTTAAGAGTATCAAGTCAATTTGATTGTCACATTTGCACACGTTGATCTAAAAGTGCGTAAAATTCACGGGCCAGCCAGCGTTACCACGTCAACGAGAAGAAAGAACAGTCGACGGGCTCTTGCCAACTCCTCCTCTTCCTCTCCTTCTTTTTATCTCATCGACACTGATCTGCTTAACATATGAAAGAAAGCAGCCCCTTTCTAAATATACTCGTTCCACTCTCCGGGCTAACAGAGCGCGAACAATACTATATTTTATACGGTATCAGGAGGGGCCGACGTGGAATGAAAGGGGTTCTTACTCTGGAACAGAGCTACTCTTCCTACGTATCTATCCCTTGTTCACTCCCCGCTCTCCTCTGTCTTTTCCTGACCTCTCTCTTTCTTCTACATCTCCGTGCGCTAACCAATCCACCTCGTGTTCTCTTCCCTTCGCGAACCCCCGCGACGCCGGGGATGCAGAAACTTGTGATCTTGCTTTATCTCCGCGGAACGACCGCGACGTTACGTTACGGTCCCTCTAACGTCGGACTTATTCAAAAACGATGTGCCACCCATAGGTCGTTAGATCGGCCCAGATAGACCACGACTAGACTGTATTCCTCCCCTCCCCCCCTCTCCCGAGAGATTTCGAAATTTATATTCACTCGCGAGCGCGGCACATTCGCGTTTCCCATTTTTCGTCGATTTCATCTGAATACATTCGCGCTCGTTTCTCTCAAATAGGAAAACATAGGTATTCCCGCGAGAGTTATTTCGATCTTATCGTCGTAATGAAGTTGTATCGTCCACCGGACGACGGCATCCGCACCTGCTGCTCGTTGTATCCGAGTTAATATAACTGTTGCATCCTGACGGCACAGCTTCTATTTCTGACCCGCGGACAAAATTGGCCGCGTCGCGACTCACGCACGATTGTTAATGGGATAAACGTCGCCGTGCGACATAGGTTCTATTTATGCAGAGCCAGGCTCGCCCCTTTAATACAACGTTATTTATTAAGCGTACAGAATATAAGGAGAAATATGTTCCGAATCTGTAGTAATAATATGTCTCGTGTCGTACTCACTTTTGTACGTTCATTCAGCAAAACTATCCTTGTAAGATATATATATATATATATATACATATATATAGAGAGAAAAGCCAACCTAGTCAACGCGTTATTTGTACGGTCGTTTTCACTACATTTCGCTAAACGGTTGCAATTAGAACTTTCTGCGGCTTTACAGTTTCGCCATCTCGCATAATTATTCGATAATTGTTGCATTATTTTCGATTGCATCTCGTGCCAATATTTGCTTAATTAATTATATATGATACGTGCATAATATAAATAATTAATCGTTCAATATTGATGCGCTGGAGAAACGTATGGCGCTGTTACCGCCACCGCTGAGTTCTCCGACAAATATTTACCATCGTGTAATTTACCGCCATTAAAAGACGTCCACGAGGCGTACGTGCGCAAACACACCGCCTACTTATCGTAAATTACTTGCAACGCATTCCCATAAGAACGTGCGCTGAAACTTCGAGGGACGATACAATCGCTAATCGAGGTTGTTAACGGTGCGTGATAACGCTCTAACGACCCTAGTCGCGGAAACCATCCATTTGAATTCGGTGGTTCCGGCGCGACGGCCTAATACCTTTACAGTATTTCTTAATTAAGCGTACCACAAGAGGATATCTGCGACCTAGAATCGTTACAAATCTTGCTATCGAGGCCATTGTATCTAATATAAAAAAGTAGGGCTTGCAAAAACTGAGGGTCGTGGAAGCAGAAATCGTTGTAATCGCAAATATACAGACGTATAAATTATTCTGTTTATTCAAGAGCCCTCCCTATCCTCCTAAATCAGGCTTGTCCAATTTAAGCTCCGGAGCCAAAAACGCAAAGCCATCGAAAAAAATACAATGTAAGATTTCAAGGACTGTAAGGTATTGATAAGTGTTACTCAGATGCGTACCGAACACTTTACAATCCCCGAAATCTCACATTGAATTTTTTTACGTCGACGGCTTTGCATTTTGACTCCGGAGCTCAAATTGGACAGGCCTGTCCTAAATGATTATTCGGGTTACTTTTTATAGTTAGTAAAATGTGTGTGTGTGTGTGTGTGTGTGTGTGTGTGTGTGTGTGTGTGTGTAGAAGACGTATACACGTGATTGTCTTACAAAAATAAGAGCAGTTAGGTAATGAGCTGTTTATAAAGCTAAAACGAGAAGCTATAAATTACTTTGAGAATAAACGTTTTAGTTTTAGTTTCTACGTTCATCTGAGATAAATTTGGAATATGCCGTTTCGAGCCAAGCTATCGTCGACACTGTTGATTTAAATCCTACCAACTTTATGGATCTCAATATGTAACGAGAGGACGATTCGCTCTTTAAATCCTCTCTATATATTGTATGTCCGCGTCACGCTCCAATTCCCTAGTCTTGTGTGTACACGTTTTTGCATCTAAATGCATTTCCCTCAAAAGCCTTTAATCGCTATTTGCAAAACATCCGGCTTCGGTCCAAGCAATAAATAATCCGACTTTCTGGAAAATTCATTTCCTATATCCTACAGCGTAATTTTATCATGTATATCTCAACACTAGAGAAAAGGCCCCTATTATGAGATACCGAGTTTATTAAATGCTAGAAATCTATAGGTAGAATTGAAAAAAATAATAGATCATTTTTAAGGGAATTTAATAAGCTTTTTAGGATTAATGTTAGGTAATATTTAATTCAAATTTTATTTTTTTTTTTTATAAATCAAAGAAATGTAAAAAGTGAGCAAATCGCTAAGTCAAAAAATGATGCTCCTAACATAAGATGTTCCGAGAAATCGATAATAAAACGCAAAGTACATCAGTATTGCAATTAAAAAACTTTATTTAATGTTTCTAAAATACAAATAAACACAGCCACTGCATGTGCAAAATGAGTATGCGATGCATTGTACCTAGTTGATTCGTCTTCAGGTAGTTGGAACCAATCATCGCAAAAATAGCCACTCGATATTTATTTCGATTGTCCTTTTTATTATTGTACAATAACATTTATACTTCAGCAACGATTTTCACTATAATATAGGAACATAGGTTACTTCATATTAAAAATACGCTGAATATCTCATATTACGATTTTCACGCCTTACGGTTTTACGATCATCAAATCTAACTTCTGTTCTAATTAAGCAATTCAACGTATTTTTTTATTAATACGATCTTACTCTATTACCACATGAAGAATTTATTGCCAAATATTTACTTATTAAATAATAAATAAGGTAAAAGCTCATCTCAACGAAACTTGAAGACATCCAAATTCTAAAATCTTTTCTCGCAACGACTACAAGCACGATATAATAATAAATTTTCCACAAAATAATTTTCAATCTAAGAACAATAAATTCATGGTGGAACTAATAGATAGCGTTTATTAGTTTAGTGGAAACGCCATTATCTCATATTAAGCGCCTATTTCATAATAGGCAGCTTCCTCTGTACTTTATTTTTCTTTCAGTATATATATATAGTCGGAAAATAAATTCTATCAAAAAATTGACTCTTTTTTTCCATATCCAAAATATTGCTAAATAAAAGAAAAGATTAAGCGCATGAGAATGTTTCATATTTTGATCAAACATATTTTGATCTCTTTTCGCCAATCTGAATGTATAAATCACTCTTTCACAAACTTTGCAAATAGTGCATTCGACAATAAATGAGAGTCATATAAAATTCGACAAAGAAGCAAACCGCATCGATGGTTGAATGTAAATCGCGACAATAGAGATTATGAGTTAGTGAGCGCTGAATAATTTTCGTTGGAAGGCAAATAAGGATGATGAAAGTTGAGATAACTGTATGAGCAATCAGAGATTTTTTAGAAATGTTATTCTTACCATGATAACTTTTGAGATCGCTTCGCATTCTCGTGAATCGATATAAAGTTGATGTTATTCAAAGTCTAATAAGCTCATCCGTGAGCAGGAACATAATATGTATGTATTTTCGCGTTCTCGTGAGAAATCGTCAATGCGATTGGATTACGAGATTACTGAGATACAAAATCTTGATCTGTGATATTATATTTCCGACGGTATATCCTGGGAATATTACAAAACCGATGGTTATTCTTGAAAAATTTATATATACACTGTAAATTTAACCTGCCGCGCGTGATTTTCATCAAGATCGATACGAAGCCGCGCAATCGTTCCTCGTGTTCACAGATGATCTTTATGGCAGATTTATGCAGTGCTTATCGGCATCCAAGCGAATCCTAGAGCACGTGCAGAACCAATACGATCTCTCCCTATCACGTGCACGAAAGGAAATGTGAAACCATAAAGAGAGCCAGAGTTGCAATTGAATAAAGTGAGGCCGACGGGGCCCAACTCAGTCCGCACAATGGCAGATTAGGCGCGCGATCATTTTTTACATTCGTCTGGCTTCGTTCCAGCTGACACCGGCATATGGCCGCCAAAGATTATGAGGGTACTGCCACTGCGGCCGTGTCCAATTTCCAACGTTATTATTATTTTAATCCCTTGAGCCTGAGGCAAGGTGCCGCGTCCGTAGCGAAAATATTCTCCATCGCGGTAATTTCAATTGCAAAAGCGCCCTTTTTAGCTACCTACGATCCATCTCGCTGCGTGCGGTATCCAAAGCGCTGACTTTGAAAAATGAGATATATTCTGCGCGATGCATGGTGCAAGCGATCAAATAGATTTCGTTTTATATAATGTGCGAAGAAACGTATTATGTCAAGAACTTTTGTTTAAAATTAGCAAATTATCCGGGAACAGTAAGATGTATTGCAACGCTTTTGTGATTCATATGAATTGCTATGAGTTATACGAGTCATTTTTAATATTCTTTGAAGAGACATTTTTATTTTGCGCACGCGCATTAAGTACTTACTTTTTTGATTGCGCCAGCGAACTAAATAAAACCTAGGATAGATGTAAATCAAGATGTAAATCAATGCGAGCCAACACAGATTAGTATGCGTGTGAAATCGTATATTTTATTCTTGAGAAATTAGCAAGCGTTTCAATCCGTTCGATTGGGTCTTCCTTAGTGTAAAAATAAAATCGGTGACGTATAAATTTAATATAAAAGATGCAATGCAAAGCAAATTGGAGAGTATCGTTAACATATATTCATCAAATGATTATAATGCTGTCTTTTGTATCTAACAAAATACTCAAATCTTACATTTCAGAGAG
>NW_017305997.1:831875-842967 GCF_001594115.1 Trachymyrmex septentrionalis | reverse complement strand
AGAGAGAGAGAGAGAGAGAGAGAGAGAGAGAGAGAGAAAGATTATCCGTAATTTAATAAAGTCGAATAAGTCATTAAAACATAACTCAAATCAATTGAACAAAAAACTTACGTATAAAATATTAACGATGATCTGTGAGATTATACTTTCTAGATCCATTATACCAAGATCTATTTAAAAAGATTTGACATTTCCATGTTTTACTTCTCTAATTTATTGTATAAAATATGTACATGTATTGTATTTATTTATTACCATGTTATATATGTATATTTTGTACTTATTTATCACTATGATTTATATCTATGACTACGACAATCGATCTTGACCTCTCATATACTCTCTGAATATCTTTGTGCTAACATGTCTTATCTCACAGATCATCGTTAACATTTTACACGTAAGTTTTTTGTTCAATTGATTCGAGTTATGTTATAATGTGACTTATTCGGCTTTATTCAATTACAGAAATTAATCTGAAATGTAAGATTTGAGTATTTTGTTAGATACGACAGCATTATTATCATTTTATGAATATATGTTAGCGATACTCCAATTTGCTTTACATTGCATCTTTTATATTAAATTTATACGTTACCGAGATTTTATTTTTACACTGATAAAGACCCAATCAAAAGGAATTGAAACGTTCGTCAATTTTTCTCAAGAATAAAGTATACGATTTTACACACGTGTAACCTGTTGGCCCGCAATGACTGATTTATTATACATCTATCCTTGGATTTATTCGTTGGTGTCTGTATCAAGTTGATAGTTATTTAAATAAAGCCTGTTTCCGATCGAAGATACAGATGGCAACAAAATTCAGGACAAGGTAATACAGGGAGTGGGGGGAAAAAAAGGAAGGGGATCGAGTGTCTCTAGAGTCTAGATTCGCAATCGCTCTTCGGTCAAGGCACGATCATCGCGTGGGATAGAACCTGCTGACGCGTTTCGAGAACCTTTTATCCGGTGTGAAACGCGTCTTCTATCCTTCGTGTCTGTCAGGAGTTGGTTCAAGCGAGGAGGGGTCAAACTAAGCGTGTGTATGCGCACATACTCGACCACCTCGGCCGCGGCTCTTGACAGAATTGACATGTTTGGAACTCGTCTGCTCCGCTTGCGGATTCGCCGGACCTCGACACGACAATACACTCTTCTCGAAACCGAAAGTCCCAGTGCGAGTGCCGCCAGGCATTGTGCAAACTTTCCAGGTTTCTCGGAGTATCGATCATAGCTTGCGCCCGATACCTGTCGTTCGTGTCGTTAATCGAATTCGCCAAGAACAATGGTGGATTTTATAGTTCAAGGGGCCTCAAATGGAGCATTATTTAAGGACGTTATGTCGCTTAAATGGTTCAAGTCTCCCTTTGAACCTTAACGTGCTCTAACGCGAGTGCTTAACGTGAGTTAATGTCCTCTGTGCTACGATATCGTTGACTGAAATCTAAGAGTATCGAGACCCCCTGTACCTTGTTTTTCGGAACACGCGCGGGAACCAAAGCGTTACTATGGCTACTATTACGATTCCATTTCATCCCCTGGTGGCACGAGTTCTGATCGAAGGTTGCCAGGTGCGTGCGAATTCACATTTTACCTCGATTATAGATTCGACTAGCGGGGTAACCCTGGGGATAGGTTGCGGATGAAATGGGAGGCGAGGGTAGTCAGCCGGAGAAACAGTTCTCAGAATGCGAACGGGTTGTCGCCGCGCCGGAGATGCGAGGGTGAGGATTTTGCAGAAATGGTCTTGACAATAACCCGCTGCTTTCCGACCCGTTTGCCTAATAAACCGACAAACGTGAATGAACGGCTGGTCGAAGAGGAATTCGAGGGATCGTTTGCAACCGCAGAATCAGAGAGAGGAAAAGTATAGGGCGGAGCACCGTTGCGGAACGTAATTGCGTAAAAGTGTAGCAATGTGAAAATTCAAGAGAGCAACGAAGGTTGAAATAGAAATATCAGTCGGTCTAGGCGGAGCGGCGTGCAAAGAGTGGAAAAGCAGCGGAAGAGGAGTAGGGTTTCGTTGACAAAGTAAGTATAACATAGGTATGACGAAGCAAAGGGAGAAAAAGAAAGGGAGCAAAAAGAGAGCCCAAAAGAGAAACGTAAGAGAGGGTGAAAGCGGAGATGAAATGGGGCAAAGCGTGGCTGGTGCGCGGCGCACCGCCACGTCACGCCCTTCTCATTAATCAACCCTCTCTCGGGCGTCTCTGTCTCTATTTCTCTCCCTTTCTACTCCTCTATCTTATCGTATCTATTCTCGCTGTCACACTTACATGATCGTTTACTTCGCGGAATTTGATTATCGCATATTTTAATCTAGATAATAGGGGCCTACGGCGCTTAAGAAAATGTGTAAGGGCGGCGGGTGACACTTTGATCAGTCGATCGATACGCGCGTTCATCAATTTAGTATTATACTGAAAGTATAATACTAGAGCTGTTAATTTGGAACATAAATTAAATATTAATACGCCAAAAAATTCGTGAAAATATCCGTTAACATGAAATTTGATGATTCAACAGCGACAAGAGATCGCCTACACTTCGTAAACAGTTCTATTAGTATAACAACATATAACAGTTCAATTTAGTTAAAGGCTCATTAGGTTAATGCATCGCCATCATGCAGTTGTACTAGATTTGGATCAGATTTACTCCTCGTGGATCACGTATCAGAAGCACGAAGTGGAAACATCATTCTGGCTTTCTCTCGCACTCCCTTCCTCCTCGTCCGTCTGTCGCCTTTCTTAGTTAGTAAGAACATGAACGCCTTGATAGTTCCTCAGAGCGAACTATGAACTTGCTTAATTGGTAGCACGATATCCTCTCCTTACAATTGATCAAGTTGTACAGAATCATAGCGCGCCGCTCAGAGAGTCATTCCGTCAAAATGGATCGGATATCTACAATATACGATTCTACCTATAATAATAGAGGTCCATTTTCAGAAAATATTTTCGTCGTTTACTTTCATACGTACACATAAAAGATCCAATATTTCGTCGTTATTGGATAGGAAAAATTGGGCATCTATTTTTAAATTCAAAATTGATTTTATATGACACGTCACTTAATCCTTTTTTATCAGATAAATTGAAATTGAAATAATTCACAAAAGAGATCAATACAATAAAACGATATTGTATCGCTCTCCGCGCAAGTTAAATATCATGCTTAAATATAACGCTGAAAATTGAGATAAAATGCAAATAAAAAATGTTCTAACTCATCGGAGAAAAATATTTGGATTGTGAAGCGATATTTGTTACAAGTCGACAATGTCAAAGTCAAGTTGCGCAAAATGGTGTTGGCATTTGTAATGCTGGCGCAGCGTCGCAGCAGCGATATAAAATAGGGGATTGGTCGGAAAGCGAATTATTGCGCGACCGCCGCCGCACCAGTTGACAGCTCTCTCACAGTTCATGTTCGATATTGCAACAGTCATGGCTCGACCTCAATAATAATAAGCATTTCAATTGGTCCTTTGCACGATTCAATTGTTTATTTCGACGTTTTCACACACATACGTGAACATCTACTGCGTTTGACAGATACGTTACTTTTACAGATGCGACACAGTACTGGCACGTGATATTTTTGCCGTAATATTATTTATGTTAAAAAATTATTAAATAATAATAAATTATATATTAAATTATATTAATGATTTATTTAAAAAAATTAGAAAGAGGAAGAGGAAGAAAGAAATTGTTTCAGTTCTCCAAAGCAGATTTTCGTTTCATACTCTTATGCGAAAAGATTATCGAAAAGAGCTATCGGTTTTAGCTTACCCGTTATCGATTTTATCAGAGTGACTACGAAATCCATCGTTCGCGATAAAGCCCGCGTACCGCGCGCACATTAAAATATCCTCGTCGACAAGCGTATCGGCGTCAGAAACGATGGTGGTAGCGCAGATAAAGACCGAGTGAGGCAGGCGACAAAAAAAAAAAAGGTCAAAAAAGGAGGAGAGAGAGACAGGGAAACAAAAAGAAAACGCGGAGAATTTTCACTGCTTCGCCGCGGCCGGACCGTGCGGCGCGAGCGAGAGAAGAGAATGAAAGAGGATGAATAAAGCCTGAAATAAATTGCGTTATCTTTTCGTTCCACGCGTACGGCTACCGTCGCTACACTCGGCGCAGCGTGCTGCTGCAGTCACCACCGCCCGCCCATCGTCGACCCCCTAATACCTTTCCTGCACGCGCGGGGTGGGAGGCAGTCATTTTTAGAGGGCTCTTCAGGGCTTTTCTATGGCGCGTTCTCGACGGGACTTGGACTTGGATGGTATATGAAAGAATCCGCTCGACAGATTTACTCTTTCTCTCTCTCTCTCTCTCTCTCTCTCTTTACTTTTCTCTTTCTCTCTGTCTATCTGACTGCCCCTCGAGAACTTTCCTTTCTTATTGACCCCCACCTGTCCTTCGCCTGTGCGAATCCCTGATTCATTTGGCTCCGGGATTTCCCTTCTTTGCTCTGGTCTCGTGCTCTCGAAATCTTTCATCGTTGCTGCTAAATCTCCTAACAAGCATAGGATCGTGGACTCATAGCACTCGACGGACAGATTGTAAACGTACAACTTTCGTAAAACTAATATCATAGTTCCGTTCCTCTCGTTTCTATGAGCTAAAATAGTAGTTTAATATTTCAAAGTAAAACTCGAAGCTGGAGCACAAATATCATACGCAATCGTTCACGCAAATCTCCATCAATGTCTAATAAATTCACAATAAGTCGATCATTAGATTCAATGCCTCGTATACGTCATTTTTATGCTCTATTTGCATGCAAAGTTCAAATGCCAAGTGTTGGATTGAAGCATTTAAATTATCTTTCCCGCAATCTAATTAAATCTCTTTTCGCCTCTACCGCTATACTGCGGATGGTGCAGATATTTATCAGAAAAACGTTTTAGCAGAAAAAGGCATGAGAACGGAGAAAGGGTAGGCCGGTCTATTATTTTTAGAATTTCTTATATCACTAATCAAGGTTTCTTAGATCACTCATCAAGATTCAAACTTAATAAAATGCGAAGGTATGTCAAGAGAATTGGTATACAGAGAATGGTAGAAAAGAGACAGAAAGAGAAAGGACAAGCGCGGAAAAGAGAGAGAGGAGAGGAGAGAGAGAGAGAGAGAACGAGTTAGCCCGCGATCGGATCTGCAGACTTGCGTTTATCATCGTCGGCGAATCTACTTCGGGGGCTGTAATCACCTCCCCCTCCACCGCTGCCGTTCCTCGCTAATAACGAGTTACAACCCTTCCGCCGTCGGGCGAGGCCGACAGGGTGAAGGCAGAGAGGAAGCGAGGGCGGCCACCTCGATCTGAGTCGCGAGGGTGGGAGTAATTGCCAACGTAATCACACACGTTGCACAAACCGTTGCCCTACCCCCTTTCGCGCACAGAACTCGTTCGCACAGAACTGACCACCCCTCACGACGCGCATCCCCATAGTGGAGAGATCCGTTTTTGAGGATGATCAGATAGACGACCTCCACAAAATGTCCCGCGGCTACTAATCCTCCCCCGTTTTCGGCAGCGTTGAGAGGGAGGACGCGCGCGGATTTTTCGCACTGCAGAGGCACGAAAAATGTTTCTAACGCAGTAAATTTTCACTTATCTCAGAGAAAACAACGCGGCGGCGAGATATATTTTCTCCGCAAACGTATTCACACACCAAAAATATTAGGGTATAAAAGTTAATACCGTTTCTATTAACTCTCATACAATTCTAGATAGAGATTGAAACAAGCTAATGGATGGGACGATGACGATAATGATGCTGCGAATTAAGAATGTAATCAATTTTCTTTAATGAAGATGCATCGCAATATATAAAATGTAACATATAATTATGATAATAATTCATCTCATTTCCATATCACTTTGCGAATAAACGCGGATGGGAAAATTGACACTTTATTTGATACAATATACGAAGCGTATCATGATATAATTGCAAATGTTCAAACAAAATGTTTTGAATGCATGTTTTGCTGTCATGATAGTTCGCATAATTTAAACATCTAAACTAACTTGTATCATGCGACAATATAATCAAATATTAATAATTGTCATCCCTTTACAAAGCGATTTTATGTTATCGAAAACAACTTTAATCCGGTTTTATTGAACGCTGAATAAATGTAAAAGGTAATTGATTCGTAACGCTCGAAAGAATTTGTCAACCATTAAGTAATAAAATAAAACAAAATAGAATAGACGTCAATCAACAGAATAAAAGATAAGTCAACGTAATATTGTAATCAAAATTAATTTATTTTTAATTCTTTTTGAGGGGTTTGGCCCTCCAGGTTTGGTCAGCGTAAACACGTGAGTGCACGTAATTGAAGCGAGTCATGTTGTAAACGCAAAATCAATCGGCGGATAATGTTAATTCTCTTATGTAAAGCGGAGTGAACAAAGCGATAACGATCTTTCGAGTGCGATAGAACCACCGATCCGCAGGGGAGCCGCAGGCGAAGAACTCAATTGCGAAGTTCAACAAAAGCAATCGAGAGCTGATGATGTTCCAACAATCACTATCCAGCTAGATCAAAAACAAATATTGTTGCTGCTATCTGTCTTATTCCACGATGCGCTCATTTATATTAAATTTTATAATAAATTAGTCATTTTTGCAACTGCGATCAAACATTAACGCCCCCCGAGTCCCAGAAAGCGATCAAACATTAACGCTCCCGAATCCCAGAAAGCGATCGAACATTAATGCTCCCGCGAAGCCCAGAAAGCGATATTTATATTCCAATCAAACAAATTTTACAACATGCACATTCGTAAAAACATGCAACAAATAACGTTATTTTTTAAACGCGGTACATACAATACAAACTATTTCAAGCGTTCTTATTGCAGTGTACACAACTACACGTGCTACAATATAAGCCGTGTTTCATCGCTTTTTTTTTTAACGCAACTGGAACAACTCTACATTTTATATTTCATTCCGCAAATTTAAAGTCGTACATAGAAAGCCCCTGTTGTCGGTATAGCAAATTCTACTGTCCGCTTAAGCGGTAGAAATATTATACCCGAGCAGAATAACATGATAATAAACTATGCGTGTCTAATAATACTTTTTATTACAAAGTTGCAAATAAACCAATATTAAGTGAATGCTTTACGAAATAATTACCATTCGATGTTAATTTTAACATGAAGGCATAATCAACGCACAAATGTTTCATGTCTTATTTATTAAAAACGTTTCATTGATTAAAAATGTAAAATTTATTGTCTCTGCACGCGAGGACATGTACCGCGGATAATTGTAAAGTACGATCAATGCCGCAATAATGGGGTTATTATGTTATTGTACTATCGCACGAGTTTCTGTTGCGTATATCACTTGAATATGTAATGCAACTTCAAGCAGATTGCAAGCTCGAAGGGGTGATCAAACATCGAGTAATTGTAATCCCTTTATAAAACGATTCCAATAGCCGATTATTACTGCAGCAAACCCACTCCGCGGAACATTTCAAAGAGCTACGATTCAAAGAGCTTTATTTAAATTTCAAAGTGTCGTGAAATATAAATATAGCGATAGAGCAATCAGTCGGTGCCGGTTTATGCCAACGTAGACTAACTTTATTGACATTTGCGAAAATGCGCGCACAGGACTTAGCTGTTACAAACGGAACAGAATCATGTCCATTCGCGACAATCGCAATCGTTCGACAGTTACTATGCAGTTGTATGTACAGTTGGTTTAACATCAACGTTTAATTCAACTGTTCATCCGAGATCTGCTCTCGTGTATCGACGGTATATCGATCTTAATGGTATGTCCTAACTCTTGCCATGGGGCAATCAAACACTGCGTGATTTTAATCCCTTTGCAAAGCAACCCCATCGGTGGGCACGATTTGCCACCGGTCGACGGAGCACGAGGTCCGGATCAGTTTCTCCCGCGCGTGCGGCAGCTGCGTTAGACATACCTTGAAAATCCATCGCGGCGGCGCTGCCGCCGGATTAGGCGGATTCCAATTTCGGAGGCCAGTGGAGCCCGTGGCAAATTGCATCCCAACGAATTATACCGCGGATCGCGCCACAACCGGCGACGACGCTCGCGATCGCTCGGATTGCTGTGTAACGCGCCCTAAGCAGATTGCAATGCCCTGGGTAGGGGTTAATCAAACATCGGATAATTGTAATCCCCTTATAAAGCGATCCTAACGGCGACGTTGGGAGTTCGCCAGCGGCTTCGCTCGAACTGAGGAGCAGCCGCAGGGTGGAGCACTTGATTGACAGTACGAGAGCGGCATGAACAGTGGGCTAATGAAACATCAGTATGCACACACAATACTAACCCGACCAGGACCACACGCTGCTTGCTATTACATCACCGTGTTTACACGTCGCCATCCAAGACCAGGACGGCTTCGCGAGAGCGGATGAGGGGGGGAGGGGGCGGTGACGAATGTTGCGGGCGCAATCTGCATCGGACAGGTTGTCGCCCTTTACATGACCATAGGGGGGGGGGGGACCCCACTAGAAGGAGCAAAAGGTGCCTCCCCTCCTCTCGTCTCTTTCGTCCGATTTGCGCGTCGCGTCGCGTCGAGTACCTCGTGCACTTTACGTATTTTGCATACGAAACGCATGCGGACGTTAAACCGACGACCATCCGCGCGCTGGATTATATTGCAGGAACGGACGAGTTGGATGTTTCCAACAACAGCGCGCAATGACTATCGGACGGGAGCAGCGCGGAGATTGCCTTTTGTCCGCGCGCGGACCGGAAGTGGTTTGGTTCGCCGAAGGAATGCCTTTGCTTTCGCGGTTTCGCTACAATTACAGCTTCGCCGAAACTCAGAACTCACGATGATATTAACGGTATACCGGTGCACTTTACGTCAATATCGAAACTGCTAGACTTTGGTTCGATAGCGGTAGGGGATAGAATGACGTGGTAACCGTCGTATAATTAACGGTAATGGAGTAAATCTCCCGTTATTGCAGACCATCATCAATTATTGTTCGATGCTGACGCGCGCTCCGTTTGGCTTTGAAATCATTTCTATCCCCTAAATATTAAATCCGCGTACGGATAATTCCATCTCAGAGGGATAGAGAACATTTCGTGATATCATGTGATATCAACAAAGAATAACTATCATTCCTATCTCCCCTCGGGGGGAGATCACATTTTATTTTCTATATCTTCCTACATTGATTTTTAACCTCAAACCGACAGAACATTGATTGACTCTTTCCGACGGCGGATATTTTTTTCCTCCTTTCGAGAGAGCCTTTGCGGTGGTGGGATTTGGAGAATCGTCGATCGCGCGCAAAGCGGCCACTTCCGGAATTATTATCATCATTATCATATATATTGGCTTTGCGTTCGTGCAGCCACACGCTAACGCATTTGATTTAGCGCTAATAAATAACCATTATTGTACCCAACGCCGTGTCGGCCCGCCGGAGTCGCGTATGCTGGTACCGGAGGGCGGGCGGGCGCGGGTCGCCCCCGCGGTTCCCGAGGGAGAGAAAATAGAATCGACGACGTAGTTTCCATTATTGCGCCCGATAAGGGGATGGGCCCACGAGGGCTGGGTGGAAACGTGCGCACGTACGCGCGGATAGGGTTGATCGCACCGCGATAATAACCCGCCAGAAGCGCACCAGATGGCCCGGGCCGCCCAGATCGTCTGCAGAAGTTACCCGATCTCGTTTCACGTTTGGATTTCTAGGAGAGAACATGAAACTGCGCGAGGAAATAACGAGATTCTCGTTCGATCACGATGACGAAATCTAATTCATGACGATCGTACTGTACGGATTTTCTCAAATATAAATACTGAAAATTCAGATAAATCTCTCGACAGGAGATGAGAACCGAAATTTATTTCTATGGATTATAGTTGGTACTTGGATGATGGGCAATGATAATCGGTAATTGGCGATTTAAACGCGGCTCATATCGTTTCGTGGCAATATGCACGCGAATTATCAGTAAATTATTCGCCGACGATATGCGCTTACGCTATTAAAATACTCATGATTTATTCATCCCTAGATTATCGTACAAACCACCAAAAACTCGAAATCGTGTGCATAACTCTCCTCTCTATCGTAGATGATATTTCAATCGGCGGCGGAGTTAATTCCATTTGTTCTCTCGCTTCGCCAAGCGATCTGTTGTGTTTCGCTTAAAATAACTACCTGAAATACATGCAAATGTAACGGAGCCGCTTTAAGTGCGCAAACGTACGAGGGCTAATATTAACACATGACTGGCATCGTTACAATATTTTGCCAATTTCACGTAGGGAAGCGGCTAGCGGCCGTCGACAGGATTTACAATGGCAGCGGTGTAGTCAACGATATTCAAGCAGCTCGTTTGCGGACGATCGCAGCCGCAGCATTAGACGGTTGATAATCCTCGGCCGAGGATCCCGATGTCCGACAGTGTCCGTGTCTCGACCTTGTGCAAACCACGAACGGTTCGTCGTTGTGACGTCACGCGGAATCAGATCGGTATGGCGGCTTCCGCCGCACACATCTGCAGGGATATCCTATAACCGGTAAATCTGACGCCGACGAACGGCACTACGATGTAGAACATCTGTTACCTCGGCCCTGCGGAATGTTTGCGGTGAGTACGAACGTCCGAACTCGACCAGGACTTTGAACCGCCACCGCGCGTCTCGCCTCATCGTCCAACGAGGTCAGCCACAAGATGCAATCCGTGTACGGAGGATCGTTCGCTGGGATTAAATAGCAATCGCAATATTGCATTAACAGACCGCGTATATAAACAGTTCACAGATGGAACCGCCGGGAATGTATTATATATGCCTGCAGTTTGAAATTAGAATCATAAAATGCATCTCATAACAGCGAAAGCTACATTTACGTTTCTTATCTCTAAGTCGATTTTCATTGTTTTCTCAATTTCTTCAAGAAATGGTGAAAAGTAACACGTCAGCGGAATTAGAAATCTTTCGAATATATATCTATAGTCTAAAACGAATACGCGATATGCAAAGGAGTGAAACCGTTGCCTCAATTCGAAGAAATAGAGGAAAAATGACGTTTTAGCCAAATTAGACATTTTTTTGGA
>NW_017305997.1:825373-831775 GCF_001594115.1 Trachymyrmex septentrionalis | reverse complement strand
GAAGAAATAGAGGAAAAATGACGTTTTAGCCAAATTAGACATTTTTTTTGGAATATATATAAACCTAAAATGAATACGTGATATGTAAAAGAGTGAATAAAACTTTTACGACGCCGGTATAAGAGACTTCTAACATGCGGTGAGATAAAAAGCGTTCTATTTTCTCTTGGCTGATTCCACCAGTTTCTTCTCTCACATCTTGGGTGCATTCGTAGTGAATGGCCGAAGATAGTAGTTCTTTCAAACACATACGGTTGGCAATACCATCCATAGGAGCAATGGAGATGATTTAAGACAACGCCGCAGTTCGGCGTACGATCGCGCGCGACGACGGTTGTTTTCTTCTTCCTGGCAATATCCCGGATCTTGTCCTACCCGAGTTTTCGACCTCATCCCTCGGGTATATGATTAGTGGGCAGTCTCTCTCTCTCTCTCTCTCTCTCTCTCTCCCCCTCGAACTTTCCACCGACGCGATAGCCGAGGTCAAAACCCCTCCTGATGGCGGATAATTCAATCTCGGGTCGTTCCTGCGGGTCGAGAGACCCCGACGATGGCCAACCCCATAATCCTGGTGTTCCCGTCGACGTGTCCCGGCTTCTGTTCCCTCGAATCTCTCTCGCCCCCTTTGTCCCTCTTTCCTTGTCCAGTGTCCGAGAGAGATGCGCTTACACACGGCAGGATGAGGTTATCGACAGTAACCAGGATCGCTGGATTTTACATCAGATGTAATATCGTTTAGGGTTACTATGTGGGCGCACAATATATACAGGTAATGGGCAAAGGCCCGCCCGGCGCGAGCTTGTCCCTCGGGACGATAGACAGAAGCTGTCGAGAGCACACGCGTGTTTCGTGGTAGTGCGCGGAAGATGTTAGATCGAATCCGCCGATGGTCGTTCAAACAAGCGCCGATTAATCGACCGGAGATCAGAGTAAACTCACCGTTAAGCACTCGAGGCACTCGGGTGCTTTGATAAACCTCGATATTCCCTCAAGGCTACTAACGGATCTTAACTAACGATGGTCTTCCTTCGAGGCGTGCCTCCGTTACTTTTGCTCTGTATCTTGCGAAATTCATCGTTAAATACGCATCGCGGTCTATTTGATCAATTTCGGTATCCCTTTCAAGTTGTTAATTGACTTTAATGGATCGAGAATGTATCACGTCATTAAATATTATTTCTGTAAATACAATTTTACGACCTTTCTACTCTTCCTTGCCCCCCCCCTCTCCCCCTCTCTCTCTCTCTCTCTCACTCTCTCTCTCTCTCTGTTTTTATAGCGTATCTTTATTCCAGGCCTCAGTGTATTTTAAGCAGACACAGTGAGTAGTGTACAGGATGCGATTATATATTGCATGTTATACAAAATTACCGTCTTGCACGAAACGCCGACGAGCGCACGCACGACGGCCGAAATTCCCTTGAATTAAACATGATTCCTAAGTAGTGATTCGAATTAGGATAGTCCCTGGCGAATCGTATCCATAACCATTCGGCATGCCAAGCGTGAGAGGATCTTCGCGGCTAAACGTAAAATAGATATCACAACTGAATTAAACATGACCGACGAGGTACGGATTAGAGACGGTTTCTCGCAAAACCAACTGCGCTTCCGGTCCGCCCGTGGCCGAATCGATTACTAGTGAGCCAGCCGAAACAGCGAAACCTGTCGATTCCAGACCCCGGCGAATGTCCATTTGACGGCAGTCGCGAATATTCAATGCGGATACGCGGTTGGATGCAAGGAATCGCGATTCGGCAGTAGACGCGCTGTTCAGTTAGTTACGTACAATTGGATACACCGAGTTCTCCGTATCTATCTCGCTCTCGCGAATTTCGGTGGTCGTTTGATGCACCCGGTCTGCGCCACCCACGCGGGGAAAATAAATTGCGGAACGCGATCGCCGAAACGACGAAGTCTGTCGAGCGGTGCGGGCGAATTCAACGGGAAAAAAGAGACGACGGTGGAGACGCCGGGTACCGACGGAGGGTCGCGCTTCTGTAAACGCGCAAAGGTTACTCGAGCCGTTACAAATGTGCGGAAAACGTTTTTGGTCCGGACGAAAAGCTTTCCACGCTTCCACGCGGGTGGAATTTGGTGGCACGTTACCAACGGTGCGCGGTTTCCCACGCGAATGCGCGCGGATTGCGTGATCGCAATGAGAAAACGCGTACGTATCGCCGTCTAAGTCCTTCCGAATGATATACTACGTTGTATATAAATTGAAATAAAAATCCACCGGTTGCACTCGCTTTCTCGGAAGATTCGCGATACACGTCGTGTCGCGCTTCGCTGCCTCTATTTTCGGCACACCCTTCCCCCCCCCCCCCCGGGGGGGTCTGATGGCATCCTTTTCTCACAGCTCCGTCTGTTATCATCGCCAACGTTTTGCGGGCCACCCTTTCTGCATTTTGGCTTATGTCTCCTTCGGTTTCACCGAGAAGAAAACAGATTTCTCGGAAGACGAAACGCAATTCACGAAAATTCGGTATGCATTACCTCGGTCAACTTTATTTTCTCAGGAATCCAGCCTGTCGACTCTCCTTTTCACACTGTTTTCCCTTCGCTCACACCCCCGACGTGCAAATATGTTACCGTACCGCGGAAGCGTGCGCGCGACCACGGAGATTTCCCGTGGATCCAATGCATTTTTATAGGATCAGGGGTTCAAATTTATTAGAGCACGAGTCGTTGCTCGTGCAACGCCGCCGCTCGTTGTCGCCGCTCGTCCGCGTTAGAAGTTTTATCTACGTGGCGTCGCCTGGCGCCGCGCTCCCTCCGGTAATGTATTCGCGATACGAGACCGAAAAAAGCGAGTGAGAATATCAAAACGCGCATAAATTGCCGGCCTTAGCCGCGGCTGTCCGGAACATATGGTGAATGCGCGTGTATATGCGGCCTCGTCTCTCTCGTTGCCAACTCGGCGGGCGCGCGGGTCCGCAAACCGGACAAATTCACGGGCGCGCGAATCGGCATGGAACTCTTCCGTCTCTCTCTCACTCGCCGTTCCCCGGTCGTCTCTCATTTCTCGATCTACTTCCTGCATACGCGAAATAGAATATACAGACATTGTTCCCGACATTTTTAAAGCAACATTTGGAATTAAAAATACACGTGTGTATCCATTGATTTTTCTACACACAAATATTCCTGGATCTGGATGTATACTTAATATTAATCATATATTGTGTGAACCAGCTCGATAATACAAACTCACGTTTTTACGTGCAGCGAATTTGAGACTCGTCAAGCGACGAGAGTCGTAGGAAAGAAAAGCGCATACGGAACACAACGGAACGAGGACGGACTCACTCGTCGAGATTCGCATTATTCTTTTGAGATCTCCTCATCCTTCAGATTGAAGGTTCTATACAGCATGACCGGATAACCCCCATTAAAGCGAATCACATTGAAAAGGACCGCCGTAAATATGGTGGAAACCGATTTACCCCTTGGGGCGTTTCTAAGTCGGAATTGACCTGGTCTCTGAATTTTTGCGGAAAATGTCACCACTTCGCTAGAATAGCCCTTGCATTTTCCGCAGATTTTCGTCGTCATTCATGCGATATGTATCAGTAAGTCTTTTCGACGTGCGAGCGTTTTTCGAAACGCTGTATATAACCGTCATAAATTTCATTAATTTCCGTAAAACCACCATTGGACTTTTAAAACAGTAAGTCTTAAAAAAACGATGTAGCATTTACGCGAACTGCTCGTATATCTGTATAATTTAAAAGCACTGCGATTCATGGTCACGGTGTAAATCGAAAGGCGCGGTCCTCGCGTATATCGACATTCGCGAGTACGCCGTATACGCGTTAGTTACGGCGGCAGTATCGATTTGCATAAATCGCGAACGCGTGTTCTTCCCGTGGTGGAATATCGAAAAATAAATGGCGCCTTGTTCGAAAGGCAAGTCTCGGAAGCGATTCTGGATGTGGCCGCCGCCGCCTCTGCCTCGAGACGCCAATAAATTTACGTGAGAAAAAGAAGGGCAGGCGACAGTGGGTGGACGATTAATTAAGCGCACGGAGCAAGGTCGTGCGGGTTAAAGTGCGCCGTCCCACTTTTCGTAATGCCGGAAATAATTCACGGAAACGGTTTGGGATTTAGCTCGAGATAGCTTGGCGCATCGACGAGCGGTCGGTCGCATCCTTTGCTCTATCTGCCCGCCTCTATTTATCTACCCTTTTTCATCCACCGTGGACTGCGACGCGATTGCGGATGTAACCGTGCGATGCAACGTACCAGCGTACCGCGTACCTATATATTTCAGTCTCGTGCGGGAATAGGCACGTTGCTGTGACACACTGTTCGCTCGAAGCGCACGGCTAAAAGTGGCATGCTAATATTTTGCGACCGACGCAGTTCGTTTTCGTTCCCTGTTTCTCCACCTCTTTATTTGGAGAAGCATTTGTTCTATCACAGGTCGGATTGGAATTTCGAAGCTACTGCCAGCACGTCGGAAGTTACAAAAAAATAACCGAGGAGACGTTTGTCTAAGGAAAATGTTGAAAATGGACGAATTCAACATAGAAATCATTATTACGTAATTAAAAAATAAAATAATGATTAATATGTTTCTAGATTGACAAATAAGAAAGACTCAAAGAGGTATATTGTCAAAAGCGTGAGAAGTAGAAAAGTTCCTCCTACGTTAAAAATACAGAATATAAAAAAACACCGAAACACCTTTGCTGTACTCGCGATTCATAAGTCTCTCTGTAATGCCTCCAATGATTTGTAATCGTACTCGTACAATAGATTCAATTCTGTTTTCAAAGTATTTTATTCTTTTTTAGATCGTGGTGAGAATTGAATGACGGTTTCTTTGGATACTTTCTATTTGGTGAATTTGGTGACACGAGTCGATCCAAGTATCACATTCCGTTTTCGTTATTCATCGAATGTCAAAAAAGATAAGATGATGCTTGTGTCGACTTGTGTCACCAAATGAAAAGCACTCTATATAACTTCGCGGAAAACATCGCGCAAATGTGTGTGTATGTATCTGTGAGATCGTAACTGGAAGTCTTTTGAAACTTGGTTCGGGAAGTGGAAAGTACCTCCTACAATATGTATCAAAATCTTCTGTATCGAGATGACCGAGCGAAACACGAAACGCGAAGCGATCCGCATCCAGAAAAGCATCCAGCCAAATCGAGGACAAAATGAAGCAAGTTATAAACTGTTGCTCGAAATGCTCGTCGTGCGAAGATTTTTGCAACGCGCGACAGATCACAAGGCGTGTAAGTGCGAAATGAATAAACAGTAATTTAACCCCCTATTAAATTCAAATCAGTTCCGCGCGCCAGTGAATCGGAAGACGGTGGAAAAAGGCTCGTTCGCTACGTAGCCTCTTTTCCAGCGGCGGTGTGATCCATCAAGCTCTGACAGGTTTACATCGCGCGTCAAGATTCCTCGCCAGCGCCTGCCAGCACCAATCTGATAATACGTAAGCAGCGCCCTGAATATGCATGCCCTTTTCGGCTTTTAATATCGCTAACCGATATATCACGAGATTATCCGTTATCTAACCGGCCTCGAAATTTCCTATCGGCCGCGCCATGAAAGATCATCGATCATCCACTCGACTCGCTCAATTGAGGTGTGATCAAATGATGCGCTTCCCCTTCCGAAATTATCGATGCTAATAACGCGTTTTTTAGGACCGCCTGGATCGATGATTATGAGATAGAGCAAATAAGTGAGATTTTTCTTGGCGCCAACCCTGGTAGGCTAAAGCCGCTTGATTAATTATATCACGTGGCACGCAATTCTTATGATGAATGTATCGTAAACTATGAAAATACAGTGATTCGCGAGAACATGATATAATAATAACGGCATATTGTTGTTCAGGATTTCTTATGAAATGATTATCTTGATTTATTGCGCGCGAGACAAGAAAGTATGATGTTAAAGAATTTTAAGCAGTTTGCTCCCAAACCTTTCATCGAGATAGGAAAAATTGTGTGTTGAGAAGAGAGAATCAATTCAAGTTAAATCTTCATCATTTTATGATATTTGCCGACTATTTTCCGATGAAGATTGTACGTACGTATACATATCTTGTGTGTATAGTGTTATTGAGATACATAAAAGAAGCGTGTCGTGAGATTGTTGGCAAGGTCCATTGCGAGTCTACTTGATGGATTACAGTTGACGGGACACGCTAATTCCCCGATAAATCTGACATTAACTAGAGTCATGTATCGCGCTCTCAACGCGATGAAACAGTAATAATTGTCGGTGAAGAATAATAATGAAATTAATATACTCGCATGCATAAAAATATCTTTGACAGAGTGTGTATCCTTATTAAAATATCCAAATTGAAATCATTCTTTGCCGTCGCATCAGATTTATCTCACTACATTGAGAAAAAAAATACCCCAAAAT
>NW_017305997.1:818659-825273 GCF_001594115.1 Trachymyrmex septentrionalis | reverse complement strand
CCAAATTGAAATCATTCTTTGCCGTCGCATCAGATTTATCTCACTACACTGAGAAAAAAAATATTATTTTTAGGATATAATGTTTAGAAATAAATCTTTATTTAAATACGACAAAACAAAATTTTATATTCCTAGCAAATAAATCATTTAGTTATATTTTATTATTTTTGCAATTAATGAGATGTATTTTATGGAAATATACAGGTATATTTCGTCATCGTCGCAGTCAAGATTTTTTTTATATTCAATAAATATCGGAGAAAACGTCACGTGTAACATTTGCTTGTGAATATTTCACTTTTTTTTTTTTCAGTATAGTTATAACGAGTCAACCACAAAATTATTCTTTCACATATAAATGATGATGAATGATTTGAAAAAAGTCGCGCGGCAATGAAATTTTATGCTATTCGTGATTTCCAGAGCGAGCAAAGCGCGCCCGTAAAAGGACCAGATTACGAACACGCTTCGTCTATATATTTCACAGATCGTATCAAATTATTTTCTTCCACCGCGCGATTTACATCTCATCGAGTCCGGCGATGGAGGGTGGGTGCCTGATCCGCCTGTCTCCGTGCGCGTACGTTACCAGTGTATATATACCCTTTCGGAGCCCCACGAGGATAACTCCACGGATGTTCCTCCGGCAACCCCCTCGGCCATCTTTATTCCGGAACGGACAGGTCGAGAGGGTAGGCATCGGACCGTGGTAACTGGCAGCCCTAGAGGGAGCCGTTAAACCTCGTCCCAGAACAGCGTATCTACCCACCTACCCACGTTCTTCATCTGATATACGGCCTTGTACGACTCGACTCGACCAGTCCGCTGATTTCGACGCGAACTTCGGGCGCGGAGCAAGCTTGTTTCCCTCGCCGAAAACGAGTGAAAAGTCCAATGAGAGACAAAGGTCGGTTAGGTAGAGAAGAGAAAGATTCAACGGTATGTATATGGTCTGTCGTCGCGTGAAATACTTTGAAGAGGGTGCAAAGAGCAGTTATACGATACTTTTCGCGTAAAAGAACTCGTTAGTACGTCGACGAGATCGAGGGTAGAGAGAGAGGGATACAAACGTGATACGCGACGAAAGTTTATGTAATGATCTGATCCGAGCCAAAAATATCGACAACTTTGCCATATCACGAAGCATCAACTGTGACGACATAACAAAGATAGATATTATAATCTTATCAAGTCAAGTTGAGCTGATCACTCGCTGCAACTCATAAGACGAAAAGAAACTTTCCTTCCTCCGCCACACTAAAAAGAATTTACTAAATTTTAGTAAACATTTTTTTGAATAATACCAACATTTACTTTACAACAAATAAATATTTATTTATTCAATGAAAAAATCAAATTAATCGTTTTGGTATCAAATATATGTAAATATTTACTTAAAACTATTCGGACAAAAATTAATTAACGTGAAATTGCATACAAAGAACAAGAAGCACAACGTGATAAAAATCTATTAAAATTTAGTATTTTTTCCAGTGCACTTCGTCGAAGGGGGGAGGTACCACTCTTCCGTTTTCCACCAAGAATCCACCAGCACACAACCGGAGAAATCGGACCCTCCGCGAGCGCGATATATCAAGACAGTTATCACGGGAATGAGATCATTTATTGCATTAAGACGGCAGAAATGCCGAGGCCCTCGCGCGAACGGGAAACTGGGGGGGTTGCTCTCCGGTATATTGGAACTCGCAGATAAGAGGGCCGTTCGCTTCTCTCGCGCTCTTCTCTCTTTCGTCCTCTCTTCTCCATCCTTTTTCCTCCTCCGTCGCTCCGAATGGCTCCTTCTTGCTCTCGAGTGTCCCGCGAATGCTTTACGCGAGCATGGACGATCTCCGGCGTTTCTTTGCTTTCTTGCTCATCCTCTGGTTCACCTTCCCTTCGGCCCTCATCCCCCCCCCCGCGCGTCTCCGATGTACTCTAAGCTTAATTGCCGGTATTTATCAAACGTCGAAATAAATAAGCCGCTTACGTTTCTTTGACGTCGAGGAGCGTTCGCGCTTATTCAGCGAGGGTGATAAGTACATTAGACTTCTGTCGTTAAATTAAAGGGCGATGGTAAACATCGACACGAGACGATGAAACGTGTTTTGATCCGGCATGCTATCATTGAACGACGGCGACGCGACACTTTTACCGCTAGACATTTATCTGCTAGACATAATTGGATTCCCCTATCGCGATCGCGATTATTGATTTCCATTATATGACAAGTAAAAATTTATCGTTATTTATGTTCGCGCGAACAAAAACTTAATCAAATAAACGGAATGTTCCGTAGAATAATAACTACTCATCTAGTTTATCGTCGTTTATTTTACATCTCCGAGATATCAACGGAACACTAAAATATCTTTAATTCCATTACGTATCGAAGTGTAAACTCGATATATTTATTTTCTCCTCTTCAATCGTCTTCTCTATAATCGTTAAAACGCACCCGTTCGATTCGCACAATTGTTACTTTCTACCGCCCACAGCGTCGTTTAAAGTATTAACCCGTAATGACGTCTCGGTGGCGAATCGTGTTAAGACGCGTTGAATGAAACCAGCCACGGTCGCGTGATTCGACCGTAAAATGGAAACGAAGCGGCAATAAAAATTTCCAATTTCCCTGTCCCGTCGTCGTCTTCCTCTCCTCGATTTCTCCCACCGATCCTTCTCCGTACTTCCTTCGTTGTTCCCTCTCGCTCCCCGCAACAACATCGGAGAACATCGTTGCGATGCCTCCGGGAGCGAACGGCACTGAATAGAACACGAGGAGGCGAGGGAGCAAAAGCTGTGCTCTCTCCGGCCCGGGAGGACAGACAGTTAGCCAACTTTCAGATTTACACCCTTGCAGTTCGTTCACGGGCCGCCTGTTTCGCGGAGACCTCTGCTACGTTTGGCTCTCACGAACGGCGGATTGGTGAGAGAGGGGAGGATGAGTTTGGGCTCTTGCGCCGTACAATGTCCCGTTTTATTCTTCGTGGTGATATAGGTACTTGTGTGCGCGTCCGTGAGAACGAACACTGGCTCGGACAGACCTGTTTTCATGCACGAACAGTTCGGAAGTTCGATCATGGGATTTGTCGTTCGTTCTGCCTTCCGCGGGGAAACCGACAACATCCCCCCGTCTCTCTGGATCCGCTCTGCATTTAGAGAGCATAATGAATATCTATTTACATTAATTTCCAAGAATTAAGCGGCGAGAAAAAAAGAACTCTCGTGTACGTTGTTGCCTTTCTTTTAAAGATAATACGTTAAGGATTACAGTCATATTTCGCTGGAAGCGCACGTAGGTAAAAATTGATATTGCCGCTCTCGCCGCGTATGTCACAACATTTATCTGCAAAAACGACGGGAAAACATTTTCGCAAACGTGCTAATTCTCGAGATAAATACCAACAGTTAAATCCACACAATTTGTCATTGCCGGAAGTCAGCGTTACATAGCACACTGCGCCACGGTAATCCTTTTCCCCGGGGAACGCGTTGCGTTATCGATCGATCTCGAAGACGATCGTGAAGACCCAGTTTCTTAGGAACGTGTGTTGGTTAAAAGTTGAAATCAACGTTTAACCAGCGAAGTTTAATCGTACCTAACATAAACACGTGACTTGAAACACATAAAACGCGAAGCGTTCTCGTAATTATATTTCCGAGCGTGCGCGCGCGAGTGCCCGTACCGAGAAACGAGTTGGGAGTTCCCTCGGATCTTATCCGACTAATTCGCCTGAATTTTGATTTTCAATAAGAGAAGCCTAAGGGACGAAGGGTGGAGGATACATCGGGAGAAGAAAACGAGAGAACACGCTCGATCGGGGGGGAAACAGAAGGAGGACAGTGAGAGAAAGGGGAGGATGAGAGAGAGAGAGAGAGAGAGAGCCATCCGGAGACGCGCGTTGGGATTTAGCTTCCGCGTACAGCTGTACCATGCCGGAGCTTTGAATATGCATGATGCATGGGCATTAAAGCTTGCCGCCGCCTTCCACTGCCACCTCCTCTCCAGCCTCGTATGCAAATAGCCTCCCACGACCGAGGTCCACCTCCCGGCAGGACGAATTACGCAAGTCGGGGGACCCGATACCTGGACCGGACACTAAAATTGGCCGGTCGCGTACGTGTAAATTTTTCGAGGATAACCATTGCGTTTCGCGGAGCGATTTCGAGGGGTGGTCACGACCCGAATGCACGTGCGAGAACGTCGGCCTTCCTCGTTCCGCGCGAGAGTGTATCGCGTGCGGATATTCGTCCGTGAAATTTTGCTCGTCCGCAATTTGGCCCAGCGAAGTGAAAGGGGAATATAAAACGGCGCCGCCGGTGACTATATGTAAATTGTCGTCGTGGCCCGGAGACTCGGTGGATAAACGAGAAACGTGAAAGGCGAAGGGAGGCGGAGAGAGATCGTGGCCCGGTAACGGCGCCACTCGATATCGCCTGTTTGCGTTGCAAATATATATAATTCGGAGACACGGATATGCCGCATCGATTGTACAAGAGAGCAGTATGGAACATTGGATTCTTTACACCTGTAAACAGTAGATTCCTAATTAAAGTATTTTACGGAGTAGTAGTTATAGCCTCGCCACGTTACCGTGCGAAGCGAGCGAGTTCTTTTCTTCCGCGATTTAATCCAAGGTATATCGTAGGCGTGCTCGAGCGAAAAAATCGCATTTGTCGTCTAGCCAATATATTTTCAGCGTTTCGTAACAAATGTTCGATTACAATCCGAACACGTCGCCACGATCTAGAGTGGTTTTATCGCCGTCCCGATGCACAACGCGTTAAGTCGAACCAGCACAGGCGAAGCCAATAATGGCCGTGCGCTACCTGTTCCCGTCTGGTTTAACGAATGGCGTGCGAAACGAGGCTGCCGGCCGATATAGATGATAAACCACGAACCATAGCCGGTAACCAAGCCATAGTCGTAAATAATAGTCCGACTTGTAAGAAAACGAGGGACGCCCGATGAAAGCGGGCGCAGCGGCAACCTGTGTGTCTGCCGAAACCGGTCGCGATTTAAAGTTCACTTCGATGAGGAACGAATAATTGGATGGAGGGAAGACAGTCGCGTATAAGAAACGGTGCCGCGTAATTGTCGCCAATCACGCCAGCCAGGAGGCTCGCGAATCACGGTCGTTAGACGCAGGATACGGAAGGTACGGCCGCCGCCGCGATCGGAAATCGGCAGCGCAGTAAGAGACGAAGAGTGCCTCCCTTTTCGTGCAATTATCTCGTTTACCATGTGATATGACTGAGAGGAAAAAGGGAATAAGGGAGGAACAATTGGCGAGGAACTGATTTGCGTGATATACATCACGGGATAACTGATCGTCAATCGTAACAAAGATGTAACACATAGGTTAATTAGAAAATTCATTAGGAATTTATCGTTACGTTTCTTCTCCATCTATTATCAGTTTGATTAATTTTTCTTATGTAATCCTTTTATTAATTGCATATTTCTGTTCTTATGTTTCTCTCTTATTTCGATATTCTTAAAAGGCTTGCCTTAGAACAACAATAAACGTCCTTATCTGTTTATGTATTGTATTACGAGAAGGAAAAAAAAAATGTAAATCTAACACATTTGAATAATGACAGTATTAAAATGACCATCACCACATTCATGAGTAAAGTGTACGTGCAATCCTTTAACTGATAGTGCGATTTGCAGATTGCACCGCGCGTTATATTAAGCGGTGACAATACGTTAATTGGCTCGTTATCGATACGAAATTACAGGAACCGCGGTATGTTACCCAACAATACACAGGAATAATTTATTCCAAATATATGACGCAGCCCAATGTAATGTCGATAATCCGGATGCAGTTATTTTCAGGATGTGTTATCTATATTTGAAAATATACATATATATGGAAGATATATATAGATATACATTGAGTTAGCGAAATTATCGAGACTATTAATAACCGATTAAGTTTTGTTAATGAAAGTTGATCACGCGGTAAACAGAAAATGAGATGTGCGATTAATTTTGTTTGAAAAAAATAATTCTGATAAACTTCCCCTAGTACTATCATCAAATGACTATCAACGATGACGTGGCGATCTAAACGGTTCGATATCCTACGGTCGTAAAATAATTACCTAAATGTTACTAAGAGCTACCACACGGCAAGGAGGTACGGGGGGGGAGGGGAGGGCTACGTTTAATGAAACGTAACCCCAGTTAGGATTTCAAAAACAAAGGCGGCTCGTGCACAGGAGTGTACACCACGCGCCTAAGCGAAGGATATGAGTAATAGGGGTTGGAAGACGGGTTTGATATTAGGATTTATTAGAGGCACTCGCCCTCGCCGCTCGCAAAGCACCGCGACATTACGAAGGGCGAGGGTAAGGCCTTATGATTTCTCTTGGGGACTCGTACGTACGACTTGAACTAATACACCTGCTATCTGTAGTTGTCGACGGATTCTCTTTTTGCACACATTTTGACTACAAAAAGTCATACCACGTCCTACATTTATTACATCGACAATATACGGCGATATTTTCAGTGACGTCTTAATATTCTATGATAATGACATGTTTCATTGTCGATATAAATGAGCCATGATTAATCTCTTTACCGCAACTCGCTTCATAACATC
>NW_017305997.1:815919-818559 GCF_001594115.1 Trachymyrmex septentrionalis | reverse complement strand
ACAAAAAAAAAAAAAAAAAAAAAAAAAAAAATGTAAAATAAAACTTGCATCCACGTTACAAAAAGTAACGTAACGCAATTTATTTTGGTAACCGATAAACTGGGACGAATTATTAATGCAACGTGCACGAAGCGCAATCTCGCTACAAATGGAATGGTAATCGAAAAGAGACGCACAATTTTGGAATTACCGGCAAAATTACGATCTAATACCGAATCATGTGTTTGTCCTGATATGAATGAGAGAAATTAGTTAAATGCACGATTAAGTGAAATTAATAGTCGGTTGCGCTCATCGTCTGTTACTAATTAACGCGGATGCATCATACATACGGTTATTATTGCGCGCAAATATTCACTGGGTCAGCCGAGTTTACGAGCTCAAACAGCTTGAAACGGAGAAGGAAAAAAAAACTATTTAGCAATTACGGTAATATACTCGATGCGCGATAAGGGCGTGAACATGTGGGGGGAGGATAAGAGCTTTCGTTTGCATTAGGGTATAATATCGTAAACAGGCGCGTTTACATAAGGAACGTTGGAAAGTGATACGTGACACGCATGCCAGTGAGGAGTTCGCCGCTGAATTCACGAGCGGACTTAAATTTCCATTAGTTACGCGACAATGGCGCGTCGACTACTCGAGATGCATAAATTCGGCCTGTTAGCGTGCTTACTAGAATCCCTAAAATGCGCGATAGTATGCAGTATCTACATGCGTGTTCGTGCGTGTAGCGCGCGTAATCTTCAATCAACACTTCTTAATGGTCGACCCCCCACTCGAGTCTCGTCTCGTTTCTGTTATTTAATTAAAAAAGATACCGCTTAACAGAAGAGTAGAAGTTCGCCAGTGCTTTCAGAATACTATCCATTAAATTTTATGCTCAATCGCAGGAAACGAAGACAATTGTGGAAAAACATGAAATCTGAAATTAAATCGAAAATGTTCAATCATCGCCCGTCCGACGCTTTGCGATGTAAAAAAGGAATGAAGGAAAAGAATTGGTCATTTTGTTCCTACCCTATCTCTGCCAGCGCTTGTTTTATAGTTTGATCTCGCCGCGAAAAAATATTTAATAACACAATTGCTTTCAATAAACTTATTGATAACTTTTATTACAAGCTTTCATTCACATGCACATGATATTTAAATACTATTCTTTTCATGTCACCGTCACGTCAGCATATTTGAATAAGACGAGAAATTTTTCTTAATTCCATACTTAATGAAGTTCATAAACACTTATTGATAAAAAGAAAAATGACAACCTAAATTAGCAATCAAGTAGTAGCAAATAAAAAGTGAAGTATTTTTACATAATATTACTTTTTGACATGTTCATCTTGCGTCAAATTAACACAAAAATTTCAGTGGACCGTTTGGGAATTAAATTCAGTACAATGTAAATTGTATTAAATTTAGCTCCATTTTTCAACCGTTATAGGATTTATATAACTATAGAATTTATCAGTTAGAATTATATCACTGAGTATTATAAAACTGATTCTAGCTGAATTTGTCAGTTGAGTTATGTCATGTTTCGAAACTGATTCTGGCTGAGTTTTTTTCAGGAGAAATTTACGATTACAAAAACGGATCTTAGTGCCGTATTAATTTTAATTATTATAAAAAGAGAGACAGCGGCTAATGCGTTGGGACGCCGCAGTGAAATGCGGCCGGTTTACGACGTGCTTACAGCTTTCGGCTTTTATCGGCTTGGACCAAACCAAGCTTGCGCCGCGACGCTTGCCGGAGAGAATCGTGCCGCCGCGCCCCGGTCGTCAACGACGCCGTCGCTGACGTTGACGACGCCGTCGACGCTGCTGACGTTTCGTTCTTGCACAGATAACAGTAATTTGCGATACAACGCCACTTGCCATCGCTCGTCTCATGCATCGGCTGAATAAACAGCGGGTATATACGAGCGCTACATAATGCAAGTATAGAGAATACATTTAGTTATCCATGCAAGCGTTAAACGTAATTAATTGTCAAAGTATATATTGGTGAATTTAACTGATGATAAATGATAGAATACAAATGATCCGTTGTTTTACGAGTACGAAGCCGTGAAGAAAATTGATGAAATTATATTGCATTTGTATGTAATAATCGTCTCTCTTATCCTAAAGATGTCTAATATCGCGTGGAAGATACGCGCGCTTGGTTGAACTATTGAGAAACACGCGACGCACGCATCGCACGATACAACACGCACGTATCCTATGAAAGAAGAAAAAGAAACGAACTTCGGTTTACTATTCTAGCAAATAGAATATCGGGTTCAACACGTGCCGGAACACGCAACATTCACAACTCGAAAGCACGCAGCTCGAAGCTCACTCTCGAGTATGTATTCGTCCCATCACAGAGTTACCACTACTCCGGCAAATCACCCCTCGTCGTCTATCTTTCACGCAGTAGGACGAAAACGCAATGAAACGGATTTCAGTCCGGATGGTGGCATAAGTGCCTCGTATTCACGCGTTTAGACGCGTGTGGCCATTCATCAAATTTCCTTGGTTTGCCAATAGCAGTCACTAAGGAAATAGTAATGTTATGCGTAATTTACAAACTGTAGGAAGTTACTACGTTTAATCTCGCGATCACGAAGAAACCAGCATGAATCCAGATCCGCCT
>NW_017305997.1:807493-815819 GCF_001594115.1 Trachymyrmex septentrionalis | reverse complement strand
CACTAAGGAAATAGTAATGTTATGCGTAATTTACAAACTGTAGGAAGTACTACGTTTAATCTCGCGATCACGAAGAAACCAGCATGAACCCAGATCCGCCAGCGTGGCACGACGGAAGATTGAGAGATTTCATTACCCATCCGGAAGTATGAAATTCAACTCGAACAACAGTATACCGTGATACCAGAAGTACTGAAAAAATGTGGGAAATAACAACACCGAGTACAATGCGAAGCGATGATAAATAAATCCGGTTTATTATCGTGCCACGATTTACGATGTTGCGAGCGAAACGAAGCCTACCTAGCATTCGCCGCGGTAAAAATTATTTATCGATTTACAGACGAAGGTACCCATTAGAAACGTATTACCGGCTCGCATTGCAGTCGGAAAGCAATCCGGCCAACAGTTTCTTTTTTAAATGTAGGTCGTTTCCGCAGCAAGATCCGCAATAACTCGACGAATTACTGCTCTCGTGCGGCATTTGCACGGTCTCTCGACTCGGTCGGACTCGCGACAATGCCCGCCACATGCTGGTACAAGGTTTAAAAAGAAGTCAGAATCAGGATTGTGACAATGAATATCTAAGACCGAGAGTATGGTCATTGGAAAAATTCCGGCTGTGTGAAAAGAAACTGCGGGAAAAACGTGAGACGGAGAGAGAAACGTCGCCGCAAAATGTTGAATGTAGGCGAAAAATGCACTTATGACGGGGGAAAATCGAGAAGGTGGTTAACCCTTACCTTATAAGATCGGGTCACTAGTGACCGAGCGATTTCTGTTTGTACAAGTTTCTTTGAGGTTAGTTTCTTTCGGCAGTTATAAATTATACTACATTTTATTATTTTCTAAAATAAAGTTTCAAGATTTATTCTAGAAAGTTGAAAGTATGTTTGGTGAGTTTCCAAAAATTTTTTGAATCATTCTGAATAGGTGAAGAAAAAAAAACCGACGGATTCTAGTGACTTATGTTTGGCCGGATAAGGCACACAGGAATTGTACCTTTTATTGTACGGCTTGAATAGATTCGCTTCCTAAAGATCACCTTATCTCTGCTGGTCTGTTCGCATTTATTTGACCTAAAAGTAATTTACCTTTTTACTATTTTTTTAAATAAAAATATCTAAGCAATGTCTGTTAATGTAAGAGCTTTTCTCTGTTTGAACATTTTTTTAATTTTTTGGAGCTTTTCAAACATATTGACCTAAACGACATGATTGTACAGTAAATTTGAACAGACTAGGAGGGTTAATTGCTAAGCGCAGTCTCGTATTTTCGTGCCTGCTTATGTCAAAACATAACGTAGCGTTGACAAGGGTCGAACGCGCCGCGGTTGTTTGCGTGGTGTCACCCTTATCTCGGTCGTTGCCCTAATTTTCACAGGTTTAAATAAAGGGAGCAGATTGCATATACATTGAACGTATCGCCCCCCACGTATGCTCCTTTCGGGCTGTCGTTACCTCAGGTAGGCGTCAACGCAGTCGCATAGTATAAAGGGGTACATGTCGATATCGGACGACGTTAAACTTCACGTGAATAACGCCAATTTGGTTTAATTCGCACGCGGAGCTCGACCGACGTCGGAAACGACCGAATCATGCACGGTAGTATATTTGAGAGTGTATAATCAAACGCGACCGTGCGATTTGCCAGGTATAACGATCGGAATATTACGAAAAACGTTTGCTCGCGTCTATCGGTAAATGCGTTTAAGCCCAAATAATAAAACGCACCGTGTGGATGATAAAAATTCGCAATGACAGTAAAATTGAAACTACGAAAGGTTAATAGCGTGGACCAGAAATTTGTTTAATTTCGGTCAAACACTGGGGCGCCATATAAACGTTTTATTTATCTACTAGCCACGTAGACGATTCAGTGAAATTTCCGAGGCAGCGTGATTATTTTTGCGCCACATGCGATCCCGTCTTTATTAAGTTTCACGAGAAGATTGAATCGCGCGTCACGATGAGCCAAAGAAATGCCCTGAGTTTAGGGAACTTTAATAATAGTACTTCTGGAAAAGAATATATATACGCATGATCGATCCGAGGAGGAAGCCACAGATCACGCACCATCTCGTTTACCGAGTGGCGGCATCGAGAAGTTTTATCGGAAAGCTAGCACACGCGAGGAACATCGCGCATTCCCCCCCTTTCCCCCGCCTTCCTGTCAGTTATCGCGTTATAAACCTTATCTGCCGCGGAACACAATATGCATCGAGTCGGATCTCAGCCTGTACACGTGCACGCGTGCAATGTGTGTTGCTATTAGGGATAACACTGTTATGCAAACGGAGACGTGCAATGAGCATCGAGAGAGAGAGAGAGAGAGAGAGAGAGAACAAAGCTCATTTCATACTCGCGAATTGGAGCGAAATGGCAGCGCGTGCGGACGTGAACGTCAGATTGGTTAAATAAACAAAGCTACACGTTGCAAGCTACGTATGGCGGAGAGACGCGTACGATTTCGTGAATAAAATCGTTCGCGCCGATTCACATAGTCTATCGCTACCGGCTCGAAAAATCCGCTATAATCGGATCATTTTTTGTGAAAGCCACGGATCCGAGTGCGACAAACCCGACGAATTGGTTTGTTGCCGCACGCACAGTAATTGCGAAACGCGATCACACGAGTTCCGGAAGCGCCGCGCGTCGCACCTCATCGACTTCATCCGTAATGAAGTGTACTTGTTTAGGCATATTTTAAACGGAAAATACGACCGGGTCTCTACTACCTCGCGTGATTTTCATCCCACGTTGGCCGTCCGTGCCGCTTACACAAACACCGACGCCGTTAAAATGGCGCGCCCGCAGCGTCGCGAAAATATTTTACCGTGATGAATGTAAACAACGCGTAACGGCCGATCGGCGCTGATGGGTCGTGTGTGAATTTTTTACTATACCCGACGCCGTCGAAATGTCCAATATCGTCCAGATGCAAATTCCATAGTGACGGCTGGTAATTTTCAACGGCGCCGAACGCGAGAAACGGCGGCGACACACGACCGTTTACACGGGGACTCTGTAATTTCAGTGCGTCGCGCTTTTTTTTTTTTTTTTTTTCGCACGCACCGCAGCGCGTGTAAGTGTAACTCGGAAAAAGTGACAGAACTGTCGGGCGATCGAAGATAGAGCGAATATGACACACTGATTCCCGTTGCTTTGGAAGTAAATATAATAAAACAACGAAATTTTTCAATTTTTTTTGTAAAAGCTGCATCGCCATTTTCGGATTGGAAGAGGAAAATACTCGAAAAAAAAAAAGCTACGTCTAAAGTAAATGATAACTTAACGATATTACCTGTTGATTATCGAAAAAACTTTGTTATACAGATGACAGTCACTTTGCTATAACCATGCAATTTTTCAGGCGATAGATTAACGGTCTTATCGCCACAAGCTGCGGTAACCTTCAGAATCGATGGCGGCCATCAGTTTCGGCTGATCGATGGCCGCAAAAAATCGTATCGATTTGTAAGCAGAGTGCCAAGAGCCGCGTAATTATCTGTCGCAATTATGGATGCGTGGCGCACACTTGGCCAACACCGTGTATATGAATAATTGGATTTCTTGTGTGCGCATCATGATTTCGAATATAGATCGAATTATAGATCGCGTGTAATCGATACTCCCGTTTCGGCAATCATTACTTTCTGCAAGAAATCCAATCGCGAAATTATTTCTCGAGTTTCCTTTTCGGCAGACAGCAGCAAATTCGGGCGTGGGAAATTACGCGCCTGTAATTTCCCAAACGACTAAGGTAGAAAATCGTACGGTCGAATTTCGAGAGTCAGCGCGACCCGTGGAGTCGCATCCGGGTCGCAACATCAGCGATCTTGTTTTAAGAACAGGGGACGCAGCCCTCTCGAGAATACAAATTCCGTTGGAAGTTACGCTAAGAGACGCCGCCTTCCCGCCTCCTTCTTTTTTCTTCTCCTTTTTATTCTCGATCGAGCACTTCCTTTACGGCGGATTAGCATAAATCGACGAATATGAATCGACCGCTTATGCGCGACCCGCCGCCCGCGCCACTCGAGAATGTCTTTACGAAAAACGTTTAATTAAACATCTCATAAATCATACCGCGAAAGCGCGGGCGCGACGCGGGCACGGGAACAAATTAATAAGATTAATTGGTTGACAGTTTGGGAAACACTTTCGACCGCGCCGCCGGCCGTTCTCGTTCGCTTTGACGTCGGATGAATCGTTCGTTGAGGGGAGAGCGACGCGGGAAAGAATATTAATTTTTAGCCCTGGGCTACCCCCAGAAAATATGTTTTCTTTGAACCTGGCTCCGATGGCTTATCTCGAACCCTCTAACGGAGGGATGAACGTCACCCGCAGGAGATACACTGTCGAGATCGATGCTTTTCAATGACAACTGACGCACTCTTGAATTTTATGCTTGTATCTTCCTCTCGTAGAATTTTTGTAACAAATCGGGTTGATATAAAATATACTTAACAGATGCTCTCAAAAATAATCACGTGTTTTGTGTCATGTCGTATAACTGTTAAAGTCCCTGTTCACTACTATTCAAATTGCGAAGCGAAAAAACACATAAAAATTTTTACAAATTAGATTTGAATAGAAATATTTTTCAATAAAACAATATTTGCAAGAATAGATATATAAATAAAATATATTAAAAATTATTTTCTTGTTTTAGGGAAAAAAATTGAATATTTATTTCTATTAATTTTACATTGCTGATTGCTGTAAACGTAGCTCATTTTGGTTATGCATAATTTATTTTCCAATGCATAGTTATTTGCAATATTAATTAAATATTAATTAACAAAAGGAAAATTTTCGGTATATTTTACAAGTTCATTCTATCAATTGTAAAGGTTGTTTTATTGAATCATATTTTCATCTATTAATAATATTTTTGTAAGAATTTTTATTGTGTATTTTCTTGCTTCGAACATCATATGAAATAATAGTGGTGCACTACACCCAGAGAAAAGATTGCTTCAATTTAAAGAAATGTTTCTTTGCTATACGGTTAGAGAAAAAATTTCTTTGATTTAAATATTATTTTTTTTAATCAAATAAATTTTATTTGATTTTTAAGCCGTACAGCAAAGAAACATTTCTTTAAATCGAAGCAACCTTTTCTCTGGGTGCAGTGAGAAAATAGGAAAATTAAATTTAAATGGAAAAAGTATTATAAATTTTGTCTCTTATACCAGATGTTCTATAATAATTCTTCATAATAACGTCGATTCCATTATCTACCACTATTATCAGCGTATTATGTTACACACACACACACACACAGATCATATCGTACAAGGAAATCGGTGGAGTCTTATCGATCAGCAAGCTTACTCTGATAGACAGCTATCGCCCCCCAGTATTCCCTCTTCGAATAAGGCAAGATATTATGACGGCTGTCTCCGAGCGTTAAATGAGTGTGGCGATTAGTAATGCGAAACGTTGAAGGTTGACTCACGTATAGGGGTGACATATCGAACGATCTGTTCTTCGGTGAACATTTCTATTGAATGTAACGCGCGTGTACCCACATTAGATGTTACCCGACGTGATATCTGACTGAATAAACCGTTTGTATTGCCCATCAACGATATTTTCACAGTGCACACAAGGTACACACTCGGAGTATACAAAAATGACTCATCGCAAAGTTGATATACTCTGACCGGAGCAAAAGAGCGGATGGAACATTCCTTCCTCAGAATCTGCAGTCTTTGTATTGTTTCGCACGCGGTGCCCGCACCGTTTTTGCCGTTCGTCGTACCTTTTTGGCCTCCGGATATGCTCGGCGATGCAATTCGTTGAAACCGATACGATTCAGACAATCTATTTGCCAAGCATTGTAACCCAAGCCTCATTGTCTCTCGCGCACGTTGCCTTTTCGCGTATACAAACGCTCGTCCATTGGCGAAAAAGAGAAGGAATGGAAATGGTATATACGGGTCGTACACTGACGACACGCGGTATCTGTTATGTATCACGCGGAAAAAGCGCGATATTCCCAGTTTATTTTCCGTTTTAGTCACGCCACTATAAATCGCAGTCGTTCCTAACTGCGAAATACGATGAAACGAATGTGTTTCGCATGTTGAGCATAATCTGCATATGCATTCTTAATGTTATTGCTAAAGCATACATTTTTTACACAGAACGATAAATATCTCATATAAAGGAAACGCAACAGCATAATTGCCGTATCTCTATTTAACAATAATATCAAGCATGATAAGATATGGATTTTAATATCTACTGTGTTCTTGCAATATTTAATTTATCGGTTTTTATTACATAAACTGTGACTAAAGCTACACGTTAAATGCGTAATGTAAAACTATATGCACACATATCATGTATATTGTAACATTTGTTTTTACAAAATTGACATTCGCGAAATAAAACAGATCATTTAAATAAATGTGTCTGTTGAATTTGTTTTGTTTGAATAAGTTTGTGCTCTAAATTGTACACTGCAAAGAAAAAAAATTAGCTAAATATGGCACATAACATTTTTAATTGGTTGCAACAGCCAATTTTTAATTGCATTAGCCTATCCACAATGTCAGTATAGGATTTCGCTGTGTAATGCAATCAAAAATTTGCTGTTGCAATCAAAAATTGGCTACTGCAGCCAATTAAAAATCCTCTATGCCATATTTTACTATCGAATTTACCATCAATAATTTGCTGCAGCAGACAATCTTTTCTTTTAGTATATGTGCACGTATAAAATAAACATATTAGCGACAAAGGATGGATCTGCGCACGAAATAATTTTATCAATAATCTATTATTAGAATCACGTTGGTCCTTTCGATCATATTCATAAACTGGCCGTCTATTTTATAACTGGCATGACATCTGACATCTGGAAATAAAGGGTGTTCGTCTGTTTAATTTAGGTATCGTCGGGCCTTCGATAATACGAAAACACTGATGATGGACAGCGCATGATACTACTTTAATATGCGCCCTCATTTTCCTGTCAATTTCGTGACACTTGACAGGCGTTCAGGTTGACACAAAATTCGATCGGTAATTCGACTGTAGATATGATTAAACGTATCTTCATGGAACGTGTATTCGTTGGTCATTCAAGTTTGTTTTATTAATGTAATCGATAAGCACAATTTTACGTGAGCGCGAGTAGCGTTCTCAGAATTTGTTCGAAACCTACCAGCTGAGATTTTATTTCGAGTCCACGACTTCGATCGAGTAAACTGACGTTTAACGAACGTTCCACCTCTGCTGCGGTAGACCATAAGTTCTAACAGACGTCATTCCCCGGAGCATACTGCAACTTTTAACAGATCGATTTCCAAGTGACGTCATATAGGGTATTAACCATAGGTCGGATGAATTATTAAATCGACTACATACGGCATACCTGTCGCTTAGTATGCGTACAACTCTAATAGGACTTCCGTACTTTGACCTATCGAGGCCGTTCTGTGCATCTACATCGACATTTCACCATCATCCGCGGAATTAACTGAGGGAAATGAACGTTATGACGCACGTTTCGCAACGTCATCTCACGTTCACTCTGCCTTGATCCCAATCCTTTCTTATTCGTAACAGATGTATATCATACATGAAACATACTAACATACGTCGTACAGGAGATACATGAGCAGCCTATGTCGTCAAACACTTTGTGCAAATGCCAATCTCGCTTAAAACGAACAATTTTGTTTGTAAAGAACCTATGAAATAATTGGATCACTCAAGTTCTACGATTAAACGCGCAGTTAAATGTCTTCGGATTATCCGGATGTAATTTACCCATCTTGTAGACAGTACAGGATATGTTTTTCGTTAATGACGCGATCCCGATCGCGGCACGATACCTATCTGCCGTGATATGACGTCGTCAGCCTGTCTTTTATAGCGCGTAAAACTTGGAATTGTTCCATCAAAGTTGTACGTTGGTGTCAAGGAAGCCGAAACTTTGCGACGCCACGAGGATGTTCTTTAATGCAACGCGTTAAATTACGAGATGTTCCTACGAGATGTTGAGCAAAAATGACATAAATAGCCCCCGAGGGATATTACTGCGGCAATCGGGCAAGGATTAATTAATATGTATAACGTAATCAGGTCGACACACTGAAAATAGATACTATTTTCGAGTTAAAATGCATTACCAATATAGCAAACTATTGCATAAAATATCCGAAGCCACCCCTGCTCAACCTTTTTGCTTGACTATTATTAAAGTTCGAAATTTTTAGTGTGCTCTCCTACAGAATTAAACGAACAAAGAAAAGACTGTAATCTTACTTATACTGTCTTTTCACATTGAAAGGAAAAAAACTTTTCCTGTC
>NW_017305997.1:804387-807393 GCF_001594115.1 Trachymyrmex septentrionalis | reverse complement strand
CAAAGAAAAGACTGTAATCTTACTTATACTGTCTTTTCACATTGAAAGCAAAAAAACTTTTCCTGTTTAACAAAATTTGTTTCTTTTACCGTGTTCTGACTTTATTCGTTTTAAAATAAATAGTTTAATATAAGAAAGAACAAAACAAATGCAATTAGAGAGTGCAAATGCAAAATTTAGTAGAGTATAATTATTATTTTACATAATTGTAAATTTTTTGTTTGTTTTGACTTTTTCTCTGACAACCACGTTTCTTTTCAAAATCCACGAGAATGTCTTTGCGTGCCATTAGTGGTACGCAAAGTAGGCGTCTCTGGTGTAAAACATTTACGTAAATAAAGTAAATCGATCTAGAACTTTTTGAGATTACTCAATGTGATAATAAAATATTTTATGAAGGTCGATTTAAATATCCTCGTGAGTTCAAATATAACGAGGTTTAATCGATGAACAACGTTGTTTCACGTTACTTTTATATGTATTAAATTAAGAAATATTTTAATTATATTTTATTAATTACTATATAGCTTCAAATGGAACAGTATCTTTCGCACGCTATACGAACGGATAATCACGTTTGACACAGAAATTAAACGTATCGCATCGGTGCTGCTATCTCGTAGCAAAATGTACCGCAATTACACCTCGCAAGTGTTTAATTACGAGCTTAATTTGAATGCGCTTGTGTTTATTAATCTACTTTAACTCATTGGCATATCTCGTCCCGCTATGTATACGTATATATAAACCGGTATTGTAAAATAAGAGAAATACAATCTCGATTTTCTCATTTACGATTACAAATATTATAATACAAAAATCGAGAGATGTAATATGTATTAATCGTATCCATATTAAACAGAAATTGAGATATACGTAAAAGGAGTATTACGAGATAAAAGCATAGAAATATGAAAAACAGAATATTTTGTATATGTATAATATATGTACATGTGTCATACGTATTGAATATTTTATTAAATGATTATATCATGAATTTCTTATATAATCGATAGAATTTAGTCTTATCCACGAGTTTGGTCTATGAAAGACTGGTAGAATTCTCACGAATCGTTCACAAACTTCGATGCCTTGTTTCTACTTTGAGAATTCAGTGAAATATGAAGGGCTACACTTAATATTTATCGCATCTTTTTTTTTACCCTTTCGATGGTAGTCTTTAAGGATGTAGAAAGGGGACAAAACTTTAGGATGTTTGTGCTAAGACTCTTGAAACATAAATCGTTAACCTTTTACGAGACGAAAGACACGTCATAAAACCGATTGTAAAAGTTACCGAAATAGTCTACGGATATTTTGTTATCACTGATTATAATTTCCAATAGTAATAATAGTAATAAATACATACAAATTTATAGCAATAAATAAATATATTTATTACTATAAATTATGTACCGCTTTCAATGCGTTTCCACTTAGGAAAAAAAATATGACCACAATATATACGGATAATGAAAATGTAATGTAAATGTAATGCAAATGTTTTTGTAATGTTAATGTAAATGTAATGCAAATGTTCTTGTTATATTTAATAATTCTCGAATACGTTTATTTTTTTTATTATTTTTGTTTATGTTTTACGAGCTTTCTTTTATATCTAATATAATACATTGTTTTAATCATCTTACTGGCTGACTTGTAACGGCAGTTCTGCTTAATATCTTGCCATTTGTTATATAAATATAAATTATATGCATTACAATAAAGTATGAATATGAATATTTTTTATTTGGTAACACAAATTAAGTATCGTTATATTTTTATTATATATATTTTCTCTGAATGTCGAGAAAGATATTATAAAATGACATTTGTATTGACTTACGTCACAAATGGAAAGCCCAATATATCGATTTGGATATTGGCAGCCTCAGCTTAATGCGAGCATTACTGTAAATTCTTGCACACAATGCAAAATGTAAATATGATCTCCGCCGTCCCTGGAGAAAAACTGGAACATTCATTTTCAACGTAATGATCCGCATTTATTTACATCCTTTGTATATTCATAAACATGTCCAGCGCCCGCAACACATCTACCAATCAGCACATTTTGTTCCTTGCGTCAATTAAGGATAACGAACGCGACGACTCGCAAATCGTCGCCGACAGTTGTTAATATTATCCGCGGTCAGAGAACTCGAGACGATTTTGATTTCGTTCGTTCGAAGTTTACACAAATTAGAATATTTCGTTTGTATTTGAGTGGTATTTAAAATTCAGATCTTAATTTCGCGTGTGATCATATTTCGTGTAATTCCGAAATGTAGATTAGACAATGTGGATTAGCCAATCCACTTATGGCGGACAGATTAGTCTAAATTCGAGATCAATCCTATGGACTCTCTCGTATGTCATTATAAAGCCGCGACGTCGTGCTGGATATCAGAATACATTACTGTCACTAGTTATCGCGTCCAGCCAGATTTATTTCAAATGAAGCTAAACACCGTTTATCCGTCAGCCAACATTAACCCGAAGTAAATAAACTGCAGCGCAAATCTACTCAGAAATATGTATCCATAACGAATAATATGCAGCTTATATTATAATTGACAGCCAGACACTGTGACTAATTTACAGAGTATTCCACGTCCAGAAATAGATTAAACTTGTGTAAGTGCGCTCCCTTCAGCGACAGGATAACTTTTTTTCCTACGACGTTCACGAACCATTCGAGCAACGGAACGGAAGAGTCGAAATGAGCTGGCATTGTTACCACGCGCTGCGCAGACACGGGCTGGCTGCATCCACATTTTTGTGGCATTAAATGCAGAAAAAAAGTTTACTTCCCCTTCCCCTTCATAATTCATACCGCACGTATGATCGAAACCCTCGAATATCGTTGGGCGAGCGGCTAGGGGAGCCACTCGAACAACAAGAAGACAGTTCGATATTTCTACGTACGCGCGAAATATCGAGCGGATATGCGAATTTTGTCCTCGCACTACTTTCATCGTCCGCCCGTTCATGCGAAAGCCCCTT
>NW_017305997.1:785998-804287 GCF_001594115.1 Trachymyrmex septentrionalis | reverse complement strand
GTTCGATATTTCTACGTACGCGCGAAATATCGAGCGGATATGCGAATTCATCGTCCGCCCGTTCATGCGAAAGCCCCTTTGCTTTCTCTCTTCCTCTTTCGCTTTCGGTTGCGTCGCGACGTTGTCCTCGGTGGATTAACGTATAGGCCGAGATAAAATCGCGACCTATAGTATTACCGTCCGCGCGATCGAGAACAATACGAAAAAGAGTTCACGAGGCGTAACGCGCCGACGGGGGTACTCGCTCGTTGCCACGCTCCCGATACGCGAGAGGAAGGAATTATTGAAATTCCGCCGTTAGAACAGATATTTCGCGTCCATTATTTCCCGCACGAATCGGTCCTGCCCGGCGTATTCTTCGGCGCGTATAATCGGGGCCTCAGGTTTCCATGGATTATATCGAGCTTTGTAACAATAATGCCCGCTGGAGCTGCTCTCCCTTGATGAAAAAAACTTCGTTCTCAAATGAATGCGGGGGGTGGTATCGTACGATACGCGACAAGTATTTAATTTTGATAAAAGGTAAATTTACTATACATTTTTTACTATATTATTACGTAAAAACTCATGCTGATAGATTTACTGCCCTTTACGTTACGTGAACTCTCATTCCATCGCATGGTTCCGGTAATGTGGAAATAATTGTCTCTATTATGAATTCAAACGCCGAGCAAACGAGCTCGCGTTTTTTTCTCGTTTTTGTTGGGTCGGGATCGTCACGATATTATCGAATCCCCTATAACACGCTTAAATGAGAAAATAATGGCCAGCGCAGGACTGAGATATTTTAGCGCCGTCGGTAATCCCACACCACTGTGGGGAACTATGTGTCGAGAGTGTAACATTGAACAGGAAAAATATGAAGAGAGACATAAATAAAAAAAGCATGGTAACACGGTGTATTTCATATCTAAAGACACTCGACATATACGCGGCGTGCGCGTACAAGCCAGTTCGAATAAAAAAAAAAAATGAGCTGGTCGTCGATGCTGTTCATCCCCGATCTATTTCCGGAATTTTGCGAACGAAAAAACAATCATCAATATGTGCTCTCTCTCTCTCTCTCTCTCTCCCTCCCCCCTTTTTTTTCAAAATAGAATAATGCGACAGCTACATGGGAAAGCATAGTGGGAGTTATGGGAAACACTCCGACATAATTTCATCAACGGACTAACAATCGTGTTCCGATGTTGCGCTGTATTTGGAGCATCGCGATTAACACTGTATAAACGCAATGCGATGCTACGTTAGTTCTGTATCGTGACACGGTATCGAGTAAACGAACCTTCGACGTAGAATAATATCCGCCGTACGGTACGTACGTATCTTCCCGCAAGCGTGCATAACCGGTGGTAACTGCACTTCGCCTGGCACTAACTGCTGCGCACGTGGCGGATTCCGACGATGTTCCGCGATATCCACGGAACTAGGTTACAGGACTCGATTTTACCAGCGTACTAGAGCATAATTGCGCGCATACTGGTGTCCGAAATGATCCCGAGGCCATGTACGATGGGAAATGCTTTAGCTAGGCCGGAAATGAGAGACAGACTCCGGAGCTGTATTATTCTCGGAGATAAGAGATACACGTAAATGTTTTGCAAAGCTGATGCATGTAGATCAAGTGATTGATGACAGAAGCGCGTGGTGCTTACGGCATATTTCGATTTCTGTGGAAAATAACACGATAAAAACGTGGATGCCCAGTGAATCTTCCATGCGACATGTAAAACGTGTACATACATCAGTATATTTACACAGAACTTGAATATTAATATTTTTGTTATTAATTTATTGCTATTATTTTAAACGACGAGAGACGTTCAAGTATCGCACCACTCTGCGATAGCGAATGTAATAGAAAAAGGTATCGATTTTCAGAAAGCAACATTAAACATTATTATCCGTGTGGATATAGACTACGTATGACGTAAGAGGCCTGTCGCGGATAATACCACTATTGTAAACTAGATCCTATCCATCATTTTTACGACACCGTTTATTCTTCCGTTTGCAAAAAAGTCAAGACCGGTTCACAAACGTGACAGCGATCTCAAGTGTACGTACAGAGGAAAGCTTTTCCAACATAGTTAATGACACCCATGAAAGTCACTGTGAAGATGTCATTTTACACTATATGTAAGAGAACGTAACAAAAGGAAAGAAGCTACATGGAGGCAAAGGAAAGGTTCATATTTCAATACGGTAAAACTAGGACGATCATTATTTTATAGCTTAAAAGTACGAAAAAAAAAAAAATGAAAAGTACAAAAACATAACGCACGCTCTAAAATACAGTACGTCACCTACAAACTATGAAATAACACTGATTACCGATATTAATTTCGCGGCAACACAACTTTTTTTATCTACAAAGCAGACATGCGTCCAGCATTGATTACGTTCAGCAGAAAGAGCAGTTTAGCACAAATATTGTAAAATTCTTTAATACGATTAGTGTATATATCACAATCCAAGTGTTGACTCATAAATGCATAAACTTATTTAGTCTGCTGCAGTTAATGTATGCATTTACTATACATAAACGTATGTATACATTGACTAGTAAATGTATATATTTACTATGTCATAAAGTCAACACTATGAATGCAACCATTGACTTGACACGCTTTCTCACGTGCTAATAGATATTTAATACACAACAAACGTTGTATAATTACATAAATGAAAAGTGCATGCACCGAGGAACGCGGTGGCGGCAGACTTGCGCACAGAAACAGAAACGAAGCATGGCTGTGTAACAGTCGCATATGCATTATGCACGTGTAGTGCCGCGAATGCGAATACCGTGATCATTTTATCGCCGATACCCTGGCAGAAATGTATGCAGTTTTCCTAGACACCTATTCAGTTACTATCTAATATTACTGTATTCTCATTAGTTGTGCCAATGCTTAGTAGGAAATGGACAAGAACTCGAGTTTTATTCCGTCCATTTCATAAGCAGTTGTGGCTTGCTTATTAATCAATTTAATATCCATTATTTGTTGCGTTGCTATTCAGTAAATGGATTCAAATTTTACGCATCTTTTGTATGCAGTAGCTGCAAACAAAGTGTTACATCCTGATTGGGATCGCAAGTAGTTTTCCTTCTCAGTTACTAGAGAGAAGTTGGTGTAACTGTTTAGTAACTGCTGAAAAAAATGGATGAAATTTCTACCAGGGTACGTATTCCGCTTTAGCATTTGTTAAGAAACTTGCGTATTACCAAGCGATCCCAGCGAACAACACACTGCACCGTGGATCGTCGAGATTATGCAAACCGCGTGAAAAAAACGAAAAATTGGCACGCGCGTTATTATCTCAGAAGAGCGTCATCTCGTTGCGCGACCTCGACGCCGCGCCTCGTTCACGTTCCTTCGAAATGAAAATGAAACGATGTCGCCGATCCACATCCGCATTTCGTTTCGGAATTGGCGTTGTTTCAAGTCCTTTTTCGCGGATATTTTCTCGAATTATTTTGCATACGTTGAATAAACCTCTTGCATCTCAATCGGAGAATATTGGTCGACCAACGGATGAGATTCTATCACCGATACTCCTTTGAACAATATGTGAAACGGATTTCGTCCGTCGCGAAAGCTCGGAGACTTGCGAACGTAATTCCGATACGACGAGTTTTCAGTAAACGCAGATAGAAGCGTTTCACTTTAACGAAGGATTTTCTTTTCGCTTAAGAGGTGAATTACATTGTACTGCGTAAACTCGTAATGCAAGCGTGATTATATACATACCATAAATGAAAATATACATATAATGTTGCGCATGCATGGATGCTCTAGTTTCCGATATACCTGCTAATGAAATGGATCGCGCGGCATCGATAGCTGAATCGTGTGTGGATTAAATAGCCGTACAACTGTGCCTTTCGCTGCAAATGATTCGTTTACATGGCGCGGAATAGGTACATGATATGGTAAGTGGGTTAAAGCTATAGAAACAGGTGCGCGTTGGGATTGCAGTCGATCGTGTGTGACGATGCGCCGCAATTGCCATGCTTCTCGAATCGTAATTCGATAATATCGCCAAACCGACAATACGCATAATATAATTAACGTGCACATATTAAAATGCAATCACGATATATTCATTTTCCACGATATTTCGTAGAATCAAGTAATATATTGAATTACTTTTATAAAGTTCGACATTTATTATTTTTCCCTCTACGTCCGATCGATAACTTTAATAAAATAACAAAAGTTAATTAAACAAATTTGTGTTTTAATATTATACATTGAATTTCGAACTTCATAAACAGGATTGTCACAAATTCCTCATTCTACAACTCCAATAATTTTTTTCCTAATTTCCAGACAAAGTTTCTCTGACATTTTCAAGAGTATTTTAAAATTTTTTGTACTTTTGTGTTCCGACTCGGAATCAAATATTTTGTTGAAAGTGCATTTAACATAGGTAATAATGAAAATTATCAATGTTGGCACTACTTGCATTTAATTGTCAAGTTAATAATATTCCAAAACTGCACAGGTATGATAGCGTTAAACTAGTGTTTAAAGCCAAGAACTTTTATTCTTCTCTAATTTCCCTGACATTTCCCTTCTTTCTCCGATTTCCAGTTTTATGGCAACTCGGATAAAAATGGAATAAGATAAAAATAAATGTTTTTAAATCGAGTAATTAATTGCCAACAAGTATAAGCTTACATGACGTCTAGCTTACTTGCGTTACTCCGCGCTAAAAAAATATTTGTCTGAATATCAACGGGGATGCACGTCGTAACGATAAATAAAGTAGTAATAGTAATTTATCGCATCAGCCATAGCGCACGCTGTTTTATCGGCGCCTATGTACGGCATTTACTGACGATCTTGCCACACGGTTATAGGTGTTCACAGGTGCTGGAAAATATGATACTAATAAAAATAATGGGGAACGATATTACGGCGACGCAAGGGATGGCGGAATGGCTCCTGCAAGTCGCACGGCCGCTTGCCACATGAAACTAAGCCAAGATAACACACCGCGAAATTTTCATCGGGCCAGCGCTTATTAAAATTGAAGAAAAATGTGAATATCAGCTCTTTCAATATATTTTTCTCATTGACCTGATTTCGTAATATTAAAAACATTATCGTAATCTATATACCATGGTTATCGGTTTATAGATTTTATAAGTGTTCCGTGCTGGATTTCGTACTTCGTTAATTTTTCCACGCTTAGTTTCCGGTCCTCTTTCTCTTTTCAAAAATAATAAAATCAATGTGAATGAAGAAATAATCGTGAGAGAGACAATCGGTATTATTTTAAAACCTATGGATATCTCTAAATAAGTGTTGATGTTCTCACGCCTACAGATCACCTTCATTCAGAATCCAGTGCGACCTTGCAAGTAAATTTATATCGTAATTTATTATATATCGAGTCACACGGATTGATTTACAGTGTGTCTCCAATAGAATCTGCGTGGTCGTACTTACTTCCTGTAGCTTCGTTAATTATTAAGGAACTTGTGGTAACATGGAATAGCTCGATCAGTTTAGTCCAAGAATAAGTTATCATTGCAAAATATTCTTAACGCTTTAGAAAACGTGGGCTTTAATGTTGAGTTATAAGTACTGCTCACTGAAATTAATTCGATAAACGTGTGAATTTGAGATATAAATTTAATTGAACAAATATTGATCAAAATGGATATATTTTGCTCTGAAATCTATTTCAGAAATACCAACTCCTACGTGAAATAATAAAAATCGTACAACGTAAATCGAATCCTCGTCAATAAACTATGCGCATATAAAAGTTGTATTACAACATTCAATTTTTATTGTGAAACTCTTTTATTTACTTTATTTGTCATCGTTATAAATTTCACTGCAATTCACAGGTTAATTAGAACAAATTCTAAATCTTCGAAGATTTAGAAGAAATCAATATTTCATTTACAAAATAACTAATCTCTGCATCACAATGTAATTTTTATATAAATCATTTCAAATACTGAATACTTCAATAAAAATAAATTTTTTTGTGCATCATTTTATTATATGCATTCCGTAGATTTCCGTAGATTAGAACACAGAAAAATAAAAAGAAAACCTACTTCTTATTGAAATTTTGATTCAGGTTCTAAATCGCCGATAAATTTTTTGTATTTCTTTAAATGTGATCTAAAATAATTCGTAATTTTTTCATAACTTTTTCATTACTTTGAAAATATGTATATTAGTATATTCTTAAAACACACGCAGGAAATCTAATCAGTGCACTGCGTTTTTTGCGTAACGTAATTTCCGTAACGTAATCACAAGAATACACGTGCGAAAGTCAAAGTTGAGTTGAACGTCAGCCTCTTTCAGGGCGCGCTTTGTTTTCGTCATATTATAATCATAAAATTGTCTGCTGAAAGCGCTGGTGGTCGCCCTTCTCTTTACTACGAGCCATCATGAGCCTTCTGCGGAGGGGCTGCGGGAACGACACGGTAGCACGAATAAACTTGGAAAAAAATCATGTAGCCAACCGAGCGGAAGTCATCGTGGAAGGCGGTTGCATTCAAGATTTCCGCGGATAGCCACGTTCGCCGCGCGCCGGATACGATTACGCAACGCTCCAAGGCAGCGCTTATGCGGACCCATCCGCGTATATATCAGGCATTGTGCATAGCTGCCCTCACCTCGGTTATCTTAATTACATCTGTAATGCATACCGCGATGCCGTCGGCACGGAATACGTAGGCTTCGCACATGCGCTGCGACCGCGTCGGCGTCGGCGTCGGCGTCGTCGTGGAGAGATCACATACGCGTACGTTTACTCATCGGCGAAACGCACGTCCGTATGTACTCACGCGCTTTCAGAGAACACATACAAACGAGCTCACACGTGGTCTCACGGTGTGTACGTAAACGTAAGCGCGCTCCTGCGTCGGTGCTCCCTCCGCATCCGTGCACCGGTGCACCGGATTCGAGCTTCGCGTGTGCACTGGGGGTTGCACACGCATATGCGTACGCGCACGCGAATACGAACTTGTCACAACACGCTGTGCCCCGTAATCGCATTGCATACAAGCGTCATATGTGCCTCCCTTTCTCTCCCGCGCCGTTGTAAATCACTGCGCGCTACAGTAACCTACATTCGCAACTCGCGGCGCGTAAGAATGTCGTGAAAGGACGTACGTATGCTATACGCACTACTGACAATGCATTGACACGAGCGGTACTGTCAATGACCAATATAGGGAGACGAGACAAAACGTGCAGCACCAAACGATTTCATGCTGCCTGCCACAAATGTCGACCGTCGACTCTCTTTCCCCCTTTTTTTCTCCTTCTCTCTTTTGTGGTGCATTTTTACCCCGATACGAACATGCACGCGTGACACGGGCAGCCAGTGTGACGTGACACGCGAATCGGAGGAAAAGAGGAAATCTCGCTCGTTACACGCTGCTCCGCAACACTTTTGTTATGTACCTCATGTGTTTGGTGCAGTTCGAAAAAAAAAAATCTCTCTCCGCCGAAGATGCGTCAACTTCACAGTCGGTTGTGTATTGTGATTCCTACACAGCGATGACTACGCTCGGTTTTCCATGATTTATCGCGATATACTGGGTTGGAACAAAAGTTCATAGCGCTATAAACTTCAAAATTTAAATAGCTGTATGTCCCGTTAAAGGTGAATAAAATTAAAATTTAAAAAGTTTTAATGCTTGTGAAATCTTCACTTTCAAAAGGTCACTGTGTCTTTTGAATTTCTATAAATTTGATAATTTTTATATAGAAAACTATGAGCTTGAATAAAATGAAAAATTTTCTTCTCGCTTTGTGAGCGCCTGCTATGCGAAAAAAGAAAACTTGCGAAAATTTTCCTGATGCAAAAGCTTGAGGTTTTTCCTACAAAATCGTTTTTTAAAAATGTTGCCAAGATTTTTTATTATTGAGTTATCGCGGATTAAATAAAAGGAGCATTTTAACTTTAATTACTCGTGTTAAAAATTGTACCGCAATTAAAGAACAGATTCTTAAAGTTGAAACTTTCTTTTATCGAATAGTATAATTTTACATTTGAAAAAAAAATATATGTAGACAAAATACAAAGCAACGCTACCAACTTCTATTCTAATAATATATGCTCGTTATATTGGATGCGATGTTCGAGATCGAGCGTTGACTGCAATGCTCTCGAACATTTGTTACGCGTACTAAGCGGACAAAGTCGATAATACGAGAACGGTAATGTACTTAATCACGATCAGACGAATCGAGTGGCAACCGCAGACATATTTTAGTAACATAAAGAGGGTTGTTATTCAAGAAATTGGATATTATCGTGATATACGATATGTCTGCTAGACAGCAACATTAATAAAACGGTAAGGCGAAGTATTCACACTTGTCCCGGAGGGTAATTAATGTTCCTTCATATGCCACATGCGGAGCAATCTGAGGCGGGATAACGTAGATTCAGTTAACGTTCGAATATTCTATATTTTAAACATTATGGAAATAGAGCCGCTCTCTGATCACGATGAGAAGATACGCGAAATTTTCAACTCAACAGAGAGAACACTCGATAGCTTTCTATCAGTTCGCCGACCTCTCCGGGAAGTAATGAATCTAATTAGAATTACCGCGCAACAAGTACATTATCGCGGTGAGTTGTAACGATTGTTAAATAAAATACGGTTTTCCGTGCTGCAGGCGCTTTTTAGCAATTTAACAAAGCGCGCTAAACAGCGGAAACGGGCCGAAAGTTTTAATCAAAGGAACCGCGTATTATTATTTGCGTCGACATTGCGGCGCCTTTGTACTTCGTAGAAATTAACGCGAATATATTTGGATAATTTGACGTCGATGGTATCCTTTGTCCTACGTTTCGAAGTAGTGTAATTACACGACGAATTTAACCGCGTGGAAAAAATATGCTCCGGACAGACTTCTAGTTTCTTTTTTTGTTGAAAATTATATTTCCCAGTTCTCCGCTCTTTTGTAGGTTTTCCATATGAAATATAATCAGCGTATTTGGGTCAGCAGTGCGAATACTATAGTAAATTATATAATAAACTTAGTTACACGGAACTTTTTATTGCTCTTTCCGGAGTAATGAAAAATTCACTGTTGCCGTTTTCCTTTTCGCTAACGTAATTACCATGGCGGTATTTAAACTTGTTACATTATATATAATTACTAATAGAAATTAATCTACGGCCAGATTAATTTCTATCAATAATATTTCTTATAAAATTAAATATTCCGTTAATGTAATCGAATGAGAAAATTCCTATATTCGATCAAAGCGGATCTTTGTACTTAAATATTTCTATGTAAATTTATTACGTAATATCTGATTCTACAAACTGCATGCCAAAATCTTTTTCGGTCTTGACACGTAATCATAAGCAGAGTAGTAATATCATTTATTTAAGTTAAGCAATTTAATAATTTTTTTATGCTAATAAGCATCTTTATAAGAATATTAATAACCAGACGTTAATAATCAGGTATCTACGTTTATAATAATTCGATCGATGTTTATTCGTCAGCGGCAGCTCATTTCATTATACTACATAGTACATACATAACTAAAATTTTACAGTGAATGACATACTATCAGAGTCAGATGGCGCATTAAAAAAAGATCAACGAATGGCTTTAGGCATGTGCCGAGATAATTAGCAAGGCCTCCGTAGGGTGTTTCTTATATGGGAGGCACCCTAGAGTCGTGTGAGGGACACCCTACATTTAAGGTATGATTAATTATTTACTGGACGCCCTAATAATGCAACAAACACAAATAATTTTTCTCTGTGAGCACACGTGTGTGTGTGTGTGTGTGTGTGTAATTCGTAATTACTTCGTTCCCATCGCAGCTGGACGAATCGGTCATGTAACAAATAATCCGTTCAGTCGCCACGATCGATGTTTCGTTTTTATCGAGAAACGTGACCAACTACGAGCTGTAACCGCAAATTACGTCGTTACAAATTTTCCGTCGTTAAGTACGATAACTCGTACGTTACATCCCAATATCGAGGCTAGGCAAACGCAGCTGCAATCGGGAGGGAAAAAAGCCCAAAGCGTTGAATTAAATGGTAATATAATCTCGTTTCGGATTGCCGACGAATGGAAACCTGAAAATGGCCACGGTGGAAAACTTCCAAATAGCCATCAAACGAAATTTCATTGCAGCATCGCAAATACAATCTTTTTTTCGATTTTAACACATTACGTTATGAAATTGCGTTTGGTCAACCGCGAATATATTATTAAAACAAATGTGGAAAAAATAGAATAAATATGTATCTCACGCGTTTGTCCGCGGCTCTCTGGGCCTTAACTAAATTGCTTTAAAAACTTGTGCAGTGCAAAACCCAAAATAAACCCGGCTCGTATCTCATCGCAGGGTATTCAGCTCAATTCCAGCCCTCTCACGTACTTTTATTTCCTTTGTGCTCGCTTCATTGTCTCACAGCACACGTGGGCGAGGGGACGGGTATATACGATCCAAATGTACGTAAGGTCGATTATAAATATCGCGCGACGCCTGCGTTTCGGGCGTGGTTAGCCGAATACATAAATCACCTTGTAGCTGGATGGAGGGCACCTATTGTGGCGGACGATATTCGCGCAAGTAACAAAACTAATCTCTCACCCAAAATTATCCGCGCCAATGTCCCACAGGAGAGTGCCCGCGCGTGTTACGGCAAAATTCACGCGCTGTCACAACGACGGACACAAGCTTGTGACAATTGTAGGCGAGCAATTATAGGCACGTCGAGGACGCACGCCTGTCGAATTGCCGCGCCCACCACAGCTCGAGTGTTATCCAGGAAATATTAATGTCGCGGCCAATACATGTATAGGTACGTTCAGGAACGTTGGTAATACTCGCGATACAGCCCGGATCGTTTGTCGAACGTCAGAATGGTTAACTTCGTTGGAAAGGTCGATAGCCGGACGATAGTTGTGTTACCTTAGCGTGAAAGCGTGATAATGTTTATCAAATCGATAAGAGTCTCTAGCGTCTTGAAAAGTCCTCGCAAACCTGTCATCGCCCAAGCCTAAGAGATGTTAACTGACCCGACATGTTATGGCATGAGAAATAAAAATGAGTCAGCTCTCCTCCGTTTCTCCGAAAATACACCTCATAATCACCAGGATCTCCGTGGAATCATGCGAACTTAATTTTCAATAAATCAAGTAGCCGGCCGAGCCACGTTCCTAGGGGGTAGCGCACTCGGAGTCCTTTCTCTTCGCTCTTCGCGTGGCGGAAGTTAGTGGCGGGCGGGCGGCTTCCTTTCACGCTCCCGAACAATATGTAGGCGAAGTTGGCGCAAAGTTTCGCCGATCCGTGGCGCAAGGTCGGGTTCTCCGGTTGGCGCGCGGGCGGTTGAAAGAGGACGGTTCTGTTCGGCGCGAGTTTCAGGTTCTTGCGGGTCCCGAAGCGAGCGGTTTAAGCAAGGCGTTAAATAGCTCGCAAGTTTCGCCCTCCGGCGAAACAATGTGGCTTGAGTGTGTGAACCAGCTAGGCGCGCACCTAGTGGAAAGTCGCCCTCAAACGGAGGGGGGTTCGGAGACTCCCGCTTGCCCGCTTACGCTATGCCTATCACGATAGCCTGTGTAGGATCAGCGCAAACTATACACTAATAGCAGCCTATGCATACTCGCATGCACACGGATGTGTGCAGTATCGTGGAGTTCGTCCTCCTCGAGAGTTAGATATCGCGTGTCTGTCGCTCTTTCCAACGTGACGTGCGCCAGCTGATCGATCGGGGAAGATTTCTCGCGGAAACGACACGTTCGCGAGGCAAGAAAAAAGTGGCCTCGCCACTCCTCCTTCGGAGGATATTTCTATTTTTTGATAATCTATAGATGTCGGCGAAAATCAATACCCACCCACTCGACGTTTCGAAGATTATTATCGGACAGCCGTTACGTGTGTGATAAGGAGCGTTCGAATATTCAACGTTCCGAGTCGCACACACGCAGATACTCGATTTAGATACAGATGCAGACCCGAGTTCTCAAACCGAGGTATTCAGTAGACGTGAAATGCGAGCTGGATGTGCCGCAACAGCCGCCCTACGGGAGACATTCTTGCTAGCGACGTTACCTCGTTAACCGGCACGACACCGAAGATGCGACGGATTTACACGCGCCGGCCCGACGCGACACGCGAATTAATTTACAGTCACGTAATGCCGGTAGATGTATGTATCACACGCGCATTTAACCGGCAACGTATCACGAGGAGCCGACTGGTAAACGCATGCGTTTACCAGTTGTCAAAGGACGTGGAGATACACTTGGCGCGTCTGCGGGCCGCAGGTACTTCTCTCCGGACGTTACCGGCTTCCCGACGAAATTATGATCCCGTTCGGTTTGCGCTGTCGGCCGGCCGTGATTGCATAACAATGAGGGGGATTCCGGGAATTGCTTTTACGTGTCTGGAATTGCTCAGAGGGCCACAATAGCTTCGCGGTGCTGCATACCTGCAGCCAGCTGACGGACGAGGGTGACGGTGGGACGATGGGAGGGAGGGAAAGCAAGGGGATAGAGACGGTCGGTCGGTGCAAGCCAGAGGGTTTGGAGAGCGCGGGCCAGGCATTATGCGTCATTGGGTAATCTGGCGAACGATTCAATCGAAGCGGCTGGCATGTCGAGCATGTGGACATAATGGAGCATCCGTCTCTGCACGATAAGCGTGTGTAACCAACGCGCGCTCATAGAACCCTCCGGATAGAACCCGCTGCCGTCCTCACGCCGTACGACCGTACATATCGCGAAACTGACGACGATTCCCGGATCCCTCGTCTCGGTATTCACAGCGATCGTACCTATCTCCTGCGTTGCGTCTCCTCTAGAGCGATCCTTCATGAACTCAAATAGAATCTCGGGGGCTGCTTAACCGAATTGATCGATCGCGCAGCTCACGGTATTCAGACAGTCAGATAGAAGCTTACCCTTCACGCATCAGTGACAAGCACACGCCATACGTACGCAACAAGCGGTATCATCGTCATTAATTTTTCATTTTGTCATCTTTAATTGAATTGCGATCATCTACAATCGCGCGTCATTCATTGCGCGCGCAATAAAGAAAATAGAAAAAAAAAAAGCAGATAAAACCACGTTGAGGGAAGTTTTGAAAAATTTATCTCGCTGTGACGAGTCGCGGACGCGCGGCACTTAACGTAGAAAAGATTAAAGCGCGTGCATAAAAAGTGGGAGGGAAACGCAGTTTCAACCATCGCGAAATTAGCGGGTCAGCTCGGTGCGCATAGAAAAAGCGAATGCAGGAAATTGCATCGCCGCGGCAACGTAGAACCGTGCATAGCGGAAACACCGTTGAATATATTCGTGTACAAGGCAGTGTCGGTGGAGGCAAACATGACGCGATGGCGTTGGGACGAGTAATTGCCATTTCTTCTGTAGAACTTTACTCCCAACATCGTTAATTATTTTGATGCACAGATAATCCCGTGGTCAATATCCAATTTTGCGTTTACCGATACGCAGAGTTACAAACCCATTGCCTATTATCGGCTACATTTTCCTCCGTACGATTCGATATTCCTCTACAACGATAAAAAAAAAAAACTTCATTTATCTCACGATTGATTTACCGAAGGATTTTGATTAATCGGCTCCCCAGACCTAGCCTGGACAGGCTCTCTAGAATTGGGTTTCCGGACACTGGACGATGGTGGTCGATGTCTCGAAAGTTAAGGACGGCGAATTCCCGGCGATTTATCCAACGTGTGCGTAGACGTGTGTACGCGCGTGACTATCGGTATGCGTGTTCAATTTCCGATAGTTACGACGGTAGCGCGAAAGGGTCGGTAAAGTTCAATTTCAACGGTGTAACTTCAGACCGTCTCGACGAATAGCTTCGGTGAGCAAGTCGTCTCTTTGTTGGCGGCGGCAAATTTTCCTCAAGTTTTCTCGGAGCGGAGGCGTGCGCGCGATACGCGAGGAAAACGAATGAAACGTCGCTGAAAAATCCTGTCGCTGCCGTTGCGTGACAGCTCGAACGACGGACGGGTAAGAAATCCCATTTTCCAATTTCGAGCGAACGTCGCCGAAATCACGATTGACTTTGTTTCATATTCACCCGCGGAACTTGCAGTGACATGCGCGAGCGAGCGGGCAAATGGTGCTATCATACGAGTAGTCTCGAGACGTTATCAGAAGGCGTATGTGCGTCGTGTCGTCAATGGAACAAACTTGGAACGATCCGAGAGAACGTAGGAAAACTATTTCTCGCGTTATTGTATCGGCGAGGTCCGAAAATAGATTGGCTTGATCGCTTTGCTCTCGTAAACTTGCGAACCTTGCTGTTCGCAGTATTATCGTTACGAGCGAACTGTTTTTATTGCTCCGGCCATATATATGCATTATTACGTACTTTCATAGAAAACAAAGTGAATAGCTTCGGGAAAATACTAATGTACCAGCTGATGATTCCTGCCGCGCAGTTACCGAGTCCGAAGCTCAGAAATCACCTAGATTTCAATCAGAAGCCATTAAGGTGGCCAGTTATATCGCTGTGTTCGAGAGTTTCAGCTTTCCGTAGTTAGTATAGATGAAGTATGGTTTGCGTCATCGACGGCAATAACGGGTAGGCTATTTTCAACCCGTTATAACCTCCGGAAACCTTGATTTTCAAACGGATATATGTATATATCTACAGTAATTTACAGAAGCAACTATCTTAGAAAAAAAAAAAAAAGGATTTTATTCAGGATATAATTCGCTATCTTGCGAACTCGCCGAGACTGAAAAGAGCCATACAATTATACAACATCCGAGTAATTTAGGTGCCACGAAACTCGTTACACATCCAGTCGATTCAATGGTAGAGTAGTCAACTATAGTAGTCGTTGGATGCCAGGCGATCTGTGGCAGCGTCTCAAGTGGTTCTAGGAACTTCCCTATAGAATACGTTTCTAGGGTAGTAGATGGGTGTACTTTACGAAGTACAAATTACTCGAGAAACACAAGAGAAATGTGGGTATTCTTCAAGTGTCGAACTACTGATCTCGTATTGCGAAATGCGATATTATCGAATAGTCGGCACAGAACGTTATGTGAGAGAAACAGTTATAAAGGAATTTCTTTCTTATCAACTACTTGTACAATTTGTTCGTCCATACTGAAGAGGGAGCGCTTATTAAATAGACACTATCAATATTTCGTCGATTTATAAAAGATGAAGATTCACGTGATCAATTAGTGAGGATGGAAGAATAGGAATTCTAGTAATTCTGATATAGATCTCTCTAGAACACGGATGGGCAAAAACACAAAGGCAAGATTTCGATAGTAAGGACGTCTTTGTTAACGCGAATTCGGTTGACGTTTACAACGACGTATCAGCGTTCCAAGGCGATGGGCATCAGCGACGGAAGAATTCAATATGGCCTAGGTCTGAAGTCGCTTTAGCGGAGAATGGAATTACATTTCCATTGTGTTTCAGGCATTCGCATTCGAATCACACGGACGACTCCACTTCGCCATGTCACGACCCTAAACCCACACCTAAGGCATCCGGAGACCCTTTCCGTGCGTTGATGCTCGCCCCTTGTCGTATAGCCAGTCGGCCCAGAAAGAGCGGTCAAGAGGTCCCGCGGAACGTAGAAGCTCTGCCATAAGTCATCCGCCTTCGATATTAGTGACCAGACACACCCCCGTATGACCCTTCGCCAGCATATCCTTTCCGTTCCCTCTAGTCCCCGTAGTCCAGTTTCCCATATTGATATCGACTAACTTTACGCTCGTATAGAGTCGCACATTGGACCGCCATAGACGAGCGTGTACGAACGCGAGGATGGCTGGTACCGGGTATTAGTTGGTGTCGTCGGGACCCCGGAGAGCCATTTATCTCGCATTTGCGAGAGAGAATAGCGCGAAAAGAACGCAGCGAACGAACGTTGACTTTTATGGATAGACCGGCGTTTACCGGATACAACGTATACCTACATATAGTGCGTACATGAACACGATTGTGGCTAGTACACCGTTACTTAGATAGGGAGTAAACGAATAGGAGAATGTATTTTTCTTTGTTCACCGACGACGTTTTCGGCTTCATCGTTCCAAGTCAAGCTGGGAAAAGAAATGCGCACCGGTCACCAGGGAACGATTTCTCCGCATGCAACCATCGTCCCACGATAATATGTATGACTACACCGCCATCGATCGCTGCATTTACGCGTCCCGGTAGTAATATCGTGGCGAACTTTGTTTTTATAAATGTTTAAGCCACAAGCTCGTATAAATAAGCCACGAATGAACTGGAGTTATTTATTTACCGGATAATAAACTAATGGAAATTAATGAGTGCATAAGATAGAGATAGAGAGACAGAGAGAGAGAGAGAGAGAGAGAGAGAGAGAATTATTTTTATCTATATATACGAAGGGATACGCGTGTGCACACACATAGATTCTTTGAACGTATAACTAAGTACGGCAAAAGTGGCATTATGATAACCTACATTCTGCTCCTGCAACAGAAATTACTTATCTTCCTCAAGACCAAAGCGCTTCACTGTGCTCTACATTCCTATATTCATCCATTATATTTTTCTTTCGATTTAAAACGATCAGTAAGTTACATTTATTCTTGGCTTCCTTGAATCGGACGAGTCGCGTCACGTTGGAAAAGAACGTCCCGAGTGCTAAACGCTATAATTAAAAGAGTAATTACTGGAATTTGTGTTAACGACTTTTCCGAAGCATCCGGATGACGGCGCTTCGTCTTCGATGCTTTACGACGCGATTAAAAACTTCTCATCCCGATAGCTCTTTCGCTCCAATTATCGGTGCATCGTTCGCGATTTTATAGTCGATTAGTTTAACAAAAAGAAATGACGTATTCTTAAAGAATCCAGCGAAATAAGCAAGGAAACTTCTATAAATGTAGGCCGTTAAATGAATAGTTTATATGTTTTCTTGTAGGAGAGTTCGTCAACGAGCTATATAAAAAAACTTGTAATTTTAGGCAAGAATCGATAAGACCAGCGTAGATCTCAGCCATGGGAATTATGCTGCTGTACACCCCATCAACAACAACACATCAAAGCCGAATTCCGGAGGAAAACTGGAGTATGCACGACAGCCACGCCTCGGGCTGCCGCAGGATGACGCGACTTCGCGTACCCACGGTAACGTAATAAACTGATGGATTAGGACGAGGCTTGCTTGGTACGTCGACGTGACAGCACTCGAGCCCATTAATTCCACTTTACGTTAATTCCGAGACGTAACGTTCGATCCCCGTGCCCCGTCATGCAGCAATCACAGTATTCTCATAATAGAACGGAGAATTATCCGGTAATTATCCGGTAGCTCGGTAATCGACGAGATGAAAGATGACAAAAAGATGATCAATTATGATGTATATCTCGCGGTTTTTGAAAATGAATGCGTTTACGAAAATGACGAATTATACACTTTGAACACTGTTGAACATGTAGAGAGTAGAGAAGGAGAAAAAAAGAAAGAAGGAAGGAACAGAAAAGGAGAGAAAAATTCGTGGTCGAACGAACCTCGAAGCCACGCTGAACTGCACAAAATTGACCGGCGCGACCTTTAAAGGTTAATTAGATTATTGGTTCGCGATAATAATGCTGATATTAACATTTCGTGCACCATTACTGGCGCGACTGAAATACGTGATATATACTCGTAATTCGGTCGCAGAAAACAATGTAATAAACAAATTAAAGCACAAAAGTAATGCAACGTAAATTAACCTTTTTTGAAACGAAGAGCAAGCAATAATCATTCGATAATTTATTCATTCTCCTGAAATTTCGTCTCACTTTCGATGTAATAATTCACCAATGATTCGTCCACACGTCGAATGAATTCGATAAGTGTAGTCAGTCCGGAAAAGTTTAGTTATATTACACGTTTCAATATTAATACATCTTCATGTAGTTTTCCTTCCGCTTCGACCGAGTGCCAGCTTTAATTATCGTGTCAGTTTGCCCGTATCCTCCTATTCCATAAAGCTCGTTCATCTCGCTCTTTGCAGCTTCCTCCTAACTTTGTGCGCTGAGACGAGTAGATGAAAACGGATTGCCTTTCGTCCGACTGTATTTCCACTTACCAAAGTGATATTAATGGGCCGCAAACGACGACAGTCCGCGCGTCTTCTACAATCGGTCGTTTCTATTGTGAGGAAGATAAGAGTGATTACGACGGAAACTAACTGAAAGTGGACCAGCGTTACACCGTTCGCGCATTTGAAAGAAGCGGGCGAGCATACGTACCACGTGAAATGTGCGAGGAACGCAATCTTTGCGC
>NW_017305997.1:774870-785898 GCF_001594115.1 Trachymyrmex septentrionalis | reverse complement strand
TTTGAAAGAAGCGGGCGAGCATACGTACCACGTGAAATATGCGAGGAATGCAATCTAATGCTTTATAATTCTGGAGTATAATGAAGTTTTCTCTATCTACCTCTCAGTGCTTCACCAAAACGCCGAACGTACGCTCGCGGCTAAGTAGCTTAACGCCGTAACTGCGATCCAAATTAGCATGCGCCACTGCCTCCACGGCGCAATGTCTTGAGCGTAGTAAGTAGGGCAAACTCTCGGAGAACGTATTCTACGAAGTAACGCGAGATTTCCTTCTGTGCGTTGTTATTACATTCGATAAATCCGACTTGCTTCCGCGCACCAAGCAAAATGTGTGCCGCACCAGTTCAAACTGAACTGCTAATCGTCTCTAATCGACTGTTACGCTTCAATACATATTACGTACGTTGCATTATTTACTAATAAATATATATATTTATTTATTGTACTTTGTTATAATAATAAGTACTTTAAAACTTTTATAAAATGAATCTCGCTCTGAAAGTAAAATCTCACTCTTAAAGATTAAAAATTGAGCCATTCTTTTACAAGACTGGCTCAATTTTCACTCTTTAGAAGAAGATTTCACTTTAAAGAATTTAGATAAAATATATGTATGTGTGTGTGTGTGTGTGTGTGTGTGTGTGTGTGTGTGTGTGTGTTTGGTATAAAAATCTTATTATATAAATATGTAATCCTGAAACGCCTTTTATATACCAATATGGCATATCCTGCTTGTTCTAATGCTTTCCCTATTATTTGTTTTTATCAATTTTTATTATTTATAACTTTATTAAATTAATTAAAGATACATACATTTATTTAATAGCATGTTTCTTAATGTCTGGCATTCCGATTGAAAGAAAAACTTTAATGTTTTTCAAGAAAGTACACATTCCAGAGCATTACGTACTACACTCACATCTCGTTATTTGGGCACGCAATTTAAATTATAATTTAAACACTCTCGTATATGAAATTCTGATTGAAATCATTTGTTACAATATCATTATCTCTCTAACGAAAACTAATGATTTAGTTATCGTTCGATACTCCATATATGGAACCGAAACGTCTATCAAAATCGGTATTCATTCTCCACTTGACTCGCTCCAACCGGAACTATTGTAATGCCTCGACGGTCACGATACAAAAGTCATCATCGATCCGTGGCCGAGGCCAGTTCATGCATACGCGTCGGTTGGATAGACGGACGACGGGAACACAAAAGTGGGACAATATTGGCAAATGAGACGGTACATTTGCCGAGTATTGTCGAGAGGCGTCGGGGGATGACCGGGAGCGGATGGGCGGGTGGAATGCATCGTAATTGCGCGCATTGTTTGATGCATGCCAGACGATTCCGAATCGACACCGAGTCCACCAGCCTCGTGCTGTAACTTCGTTTCAAGCGCATCATCACGACGCACTGCCGCGGAAGAAAACGAGTGTGTCGATGATTTACCGGCTCTTTTCCCGTGACGCGCGTACCGTATCTTCCACCGTTTCATCTTCCACGACGGATGAATCACTCGCCGTAATGGACCGTGAATTATTATTAGTAAGAGGCGATCCCTCTTTTCGTCATCCTGCTTTTCTCTTCTTCCTGCTTTTCGCTGCCTTTTTTTTTTTTATCTTACGGACTCTCCTAGTCGTCATGCCACCCGCGTAGTGGTGATTTCTAAGAAGTCGACAAAGACGCGAGGATTAATCTTACCGGAATAAGATCTGCTTCAACTTAGAGAAGCTCTCAATTGCAGCTACGATGGAAAGCTGAAAATATAGCCGAGGAAGTTTCCGCAGACGGAGATTCTGAACGTTGATTTAACAACGTTCGGCGAAAATAAACACTTCGATATTAATAAGAGATATTAATAAGAGATTTTTTTTTTTTCAAGTACTACTAATTTCTTTGAAAAAGTAAAATCCATATTACGGACAATCCAAATATTTGTTAAACTACCGTTCAAATTTTCCGTAAATTGAGAAATTGAAAAGTTACTTGGAATTATTTCACGCGATTTCGCGAAAAGGAATTTTAAAAATAAATTTCCGTCTTTCGATATCCTAGAATCCGGATTCAGGTCGTCTCTATAAAGTTTCATTACATTCAATGACAGTTTCTCTTTCAGTGCCGTAGCCGTAACCGTGAGCTGACCCGCACATTTCCACTGAAACCGTCTTACCACGAATCACTCCAACTATTCGCCGCAGTAAACGCCAACGGCGGGCATGAAGATACCGTCTCTAGAAATGGAATTCCAGGAGCCCTTTCGTTGCTCCGAGTCGCTTGATTTATCCACACGATTATCCAGCTTTGCCATCCGCATTTAATTCCTAGCTCTAGTTGTATTTGTATGAGAAATTTACGTTATGCATTTTGACGAGCATCGTAATTTTTTAATATACACACGAGAGCCCGACGAGCAATCAACATTCAAGAATTAATGTTAATCGTCTAAATGATCTACATCGAAAACGCCGCGATACCTGCTCCTTATCAAAGCACGTTCCTCGCAACTGTAAAGGCTGCGAAAGAAGGTATATGACTGCGACAGGTAAAAGCGAAACTGTCTGAGATTGGCACAACGCGACAAAACGATACGAGAGAGAGAGAGAGAGAGAGAGAGAGAGAGAGAGACACTAAAGCAAACGAGCCACAGCCTTATCATCCGGTCCATCTGTATTCACGGCATTTCCGGTTTTACCTCGCGAGAATCGTCGTCCTTGTCACACTTTTGTTCTTCCCTCATATACCTTCATCGTTACAGCATATCTCTGTTGAACGAGCGACTTATACCTTGCTTTGTCTGTCCTTTTCGTTGCCTTTCTTCTCTCCGGCTTCCTCCGAGAAGAACGCTCGTTGGCTTGCCCGCTCGTCCGTACCGTCATTCCATCGCATCAGCATCTCTGTTTTCCACTCTATCGCCTCGTCACATCTCCACTCTCCCGACGCGGCGTCCCCATTCTTCCTCGTTGTGTGTCGTGGACTTACTTCTCCCCTCCCGCATTTATCCTCTCCCCTATTATCCGATCCGGTCTCTGTGCACGAGAGAAAGAATGGAGAGAAACGACCGGTGGCTCGGGATGGAAAGTCTCACCGCCCATCTCTCCACACGGCTAATCCCTCTTTTTTCTCGGGAATCATCGGTTGCACCGCGCAATGAATCTCCCTTGGCGCACAGTACTCGGGAGCGAATGCGGCTGGATAAAGCTCAAGCTTCAACGAATGATCGGGACAATCTTTCACTCGCTTACGAGCCTTCTTTTCCTCGGCACGCTCGTTGGCACGCCCGTGGAAATACCCGTGGCGTACGTCGGTATGACAAATATCACGGCACGTTGGTGCATTTCTAATGTCGCGCATTCATTCCCAGAGGTGTGACCGTAACTGGAAGATGGATGACCCGGAACAGTCGCTGGAGTTTGTTCGTATTTATCGCTGGGTTCTCGCACTGCAGAAGATCAGCGTTGCGCAACGTTGCGATCTGCGATAAAGCAAAGTTAAGCGACGTTGCGCTTATGCGTCTGCTAACGCGCGCGTAACACCCTGGAGAACTTTCGGTCGAACGTGTCGTTGAGATCGTGAAAGGATCCGAAGTGGATAGAATGGCGCGATGCGAGTTATCGCGGCGGAAACTATCGCGGCAATTTCATACTCCGCGAGCAACTCTTTGCCGAGCTATCCACGACACTTTGGAACGGCTGGCACTCTAGAGAATGTTCATCCCGGTAATTTCGGTGTCGTTCTTCCAGTCCCCGTCCTTCCCCCTTGTAGCGGTTCCTATCGTAGAAGTGGAGCATTGTCCCACTTTCCGATGAAAGGCACTCTTAGAGAGAAGCACACATCGAAAACCCCTCACACGTCGGGGAAATTTCGCGATCCGGTTGTCGAGATCCTCGATCTGCTATAAATCCATGGTCAACTGTGCTCGACCTTTCAACGACGACATTGACGACTCTCGGGACCGGAAAAGGAGGCCCGCGAAAATTCACCGAGCGCAGAAGAAAAAGAACTGATTGTCCCATTCGGCTAGCTTTAGTGCAGGGGTTTTCACAGACTTCACGTGTGTCGACTCCTCGATGGCGTAAATCGGAGTTGAAATCGTTTCATCAAGAAGAAAGATGGAACATCGATTTCTTTGTTGGCCACAGCGGACGCTTGAGAGAAAGGGAAGTAAGAGAGAAGAGAGAAAAAGGAAGTTCCTTCTTTGCGCATCGAGAGACCTCCCGTATGCGGTATCCCAAGCCGGTCAGACCGGTACTCGACGACTGTTGCTTGGCGTACCTGCGGGCGATCGTTCGTTCACACATTCTCCGCATCAGTCCATTCGTAAATTTGCTCTTGAGACAGCTTTCTTTTAAAGGTGCACACTGAAAGCGGTATTTTAAATGTATACAATATAAAATTCGCTTTCTACATTTTTTCGAGGAATATTCGAATCAATTTAATTTGCGTCCTATTATAAACATGCAATTAACACTCCTGCACATATATATATATGTACAATAATTTTCATATAGAGTAAAAATCAATACGAATATTTCATTATAAATGACCGTACACCGCTGAATTATTATTTTATACTTGCATATATCCAATCTTTATACTTGCATATATCCAATCTTTATATTATATTTTATTTTATAGTTTCACGCTAAATTTATTTTATGGATTGGTCATCATCCGATTCCCGATTTAATTTACAGTTTGCACAAAGCGTGCCCCAACACGTGTTATGTGCACCGGTATAATATTGCGGAATGTTATTTTGTTTTAATAAATCCTTTTCGTTCATGATACATCACGCATCGCAGCGGTGGCATCGCACGCGGAACGCAAAGGATAAATTATTGCCGCCATAATGCCTCACGTATTACGATCTGAAATCGCGATTTTACGAGGCATGACCATGAAAGAGGCATTACTTTTTCATTCGCTGTGTTCGCTTTTCGTACTAGTACTTCATGCGCTCCCATTTCGCACGATTGCACCTACCGTACAAATCACTGTCCATTCAAAAAACGGATTTAAGCGGGATTGAGTTATTAATTTAAAGTCGGCCGTCAATTGCCGTCCATTTATGGAACGTATATAAAATGTCCCGCGAGCAAGTGGGATAACCAGTTTTGTCACTTTCCTCAATCAATATGCGTTGTCTCACCGATCAAGCGCAGCGAATGAGTAAGTTTCAACGAGGTCGGTCAGTCCACTTTTAATATCTTTATCATGCCGTTTATGTAACAGCGATGTCAGGCTATATAATCTTCGACAATCATAAAAATCGAGTTCGAAGAGTTACATCCTGAATGACTGCTTATGGAATAAAGTCATCAAGAATGCCACTTCTTTTTTACACAAAGATATTTCTTCGAAATAAATTAATAACCTAAATCCACCTGGACGTGTAAATTAATTTTCGAATGCAGGCAGATCAGTCTAAATCAATTTACCAGTTTGAGCTTACTAAAATTTTAACCTGTATAATAAGACAATGCGATGCATTTTAACCGGTAGTAACCGGTCGTTGATAAATTAGTCGAAGATATCGTGAGGTCGTGCATGCCATTTAAAAACATGAGTAATTACTTGTACATATCAACACCCAACGACACGGGATTAATTAATGAAGCGCGTATAATCCCAGATGTCGAGAAATTAACTTTTCCATGCGAAGTTTATTCTATATGCATTAATAGTAACGGACATTCCGTCATACTCGCAAATGTCATCTCGATACGACTCTCGACTTCAATTACTTCAATTATTTACAATTCAATGGATGGCGTTTGTTTTTTTTTTATTTAATTAGGCGAATACCAAACGTTGACAAGTAAATTATTGCGAATGTAACAAAGTAGATGACCCATTTTCGTGGTATTTAAATATAAAGTACGTTGCATATATTTAGCTGACGGACATAGAGTGCTGCGTTTAAAATATCGATTGACATAGTCCCTATTCAGCAACATCAATTCTAACGGCGTTTCATATTATATTATGTTTTCTAAGAAAAATCCCTGCTATTCGGCGTTGTTAAGAATGCAGCGGTAGAGGAGATTCGCTTCACGAAATGATCCCGCTATAGATTCGGACTCCGGTAATCTAGCAGTTTAGCCGTATTCACTGAACCAAAAAAAAAAAAAATAGGAGATTGAGTACGTAACTTTGACGATGCGCACGAATCTTATCGATGCCCGCATGAATGGAACTGGATCCCGCACGACGAACTGCCAGAATCTGTAAAGATTGCGATTCACTTCGACGCGTAATAATATTACCTCCTCACGCTCTTTCACTGAATATCTTTCAGTAGGTCAATCGCCCGAAAGAGCTCCATTTCCTAGAAATGCACGCGCCTCCCTCCTATATTAGCAGCGCTTCCGGTCGTATCGCGTGCGCATTCGAGTCGGCCAGCTGTCCGATTGAGGGTTGAACTTTTCCGCCTGGTAAATAAAACAGAGCTGCACGGAGCTCATCCATTCTGGTTAACGCGGGACAGCCGCCGTTAGATTTGTAAATGTGCATAACGAAGAGCAGCAATTACGACGAGTCCGACGAGGATTTCTCCAAGTGCATAATATATAACGTCGATCGGCACAGATTATTGCGCCTCTCATGCCGCGCCGACCAGATAAGTCTACGGAACGGATAAGAAAAGGCGAGGATAGACGATACTGTGAGTTACCTGAATCTATTATTCAGGAACGTCGTCGGCGCGTTCGTCGTCGGGATCGGGTTGCTTTTCAGGCTGCGCAGCTGGTTCTAGGTTGTTCGTGGATAAGCGGATAACTCGCTTGCCGGAGGTTGGCGCACGTTTATACCTTGAAAGTGGCAGAAGTACGAGAAACGTTGCTGAGCGAACTCTCCTTCTCCCTCCCTCCCCCCACGTTTTACTCCCCTTTACCAATGGTAACGACAACGACTACAACGAGCTCTCGATCGATGACCGGAGAAAACGGTGGATATCAGTTTGACCGCCGTGGTACCGGCGCGTCCGAATGCACGTTGAAAATTCATGGCTCCCGGTGGTGAACCCGTCGGAGAACAGAATCGATAGGACGCGAACGAGTTGGCGACAATTTTTCCGATCCGGCGCCGATCGATGTCGAAATCAATTTTAACGATAACGCTCCCCCCGAGTGTCGCTCCAAACACAACTCTGCCACGATTCCTATATCTACCGCGAGATTTTATAACGACAAACTGTCGATACATCTCACCTTAACTGTATAGTCATTCGTCGTTAGCAAATATATATCTTACACTTGTTCCGTGTAATCTAATTCGATGAACAATTCATCAATAATCTGTCCGATATTATCATTTCGCGGTGACGTGAGAAATAAAAAATGCAAAGAGAAAAAAAATCTATACATAAATCAGTATCAAACATCAAATTAAAAAAAAAAAAACTACATTTTTAGAATTATTTCAATAATTTATTCTGTGTCTGTTAAGAAATAAATACCTATATGTGTATCGTAACGGGGATTGATGTTCATTGCGATATTGAGTTTACGATTTTAAACATTCAAGTGCTACAAACATATGATTAAATAAGATTTTCATAATTGATGTTCAGTTTGCATTCAAAGATCGTAGCTACGGAAAAGCTGCCGGTGTTTATTACCCCATTGATCCATCCAACATCTTGGAATAAAGCAGAACTATGACGCATCGGCAGCAATGGCTAAAAAGGAGAGTTCGCTAGGGCAAAGTAGATAATTTTGCGACGTAAGAACGCAATTACGAATTAAGTGGCGAAATGGTGGGTGCGGCGTATTTCTCGCCCGATGCAGTCGACGAGGCCACCTTGACTATCGTTCCACTTCTCGATGACGCGGCGAACTCGCGACCGATTATCGCCGAACAGGCGGTGGAAATTTAATTAAGGTATTAATTGGAAAATGGCGAGGCTTAATAGGAGCCCATTTCTTTCCCGTGAGAAGCTGCGATGATAACGACCGGCTTTCTCGCGCGCCGACGACAATCCCTGATCTACAACACGCTCGTTTGTTCGCTCGGACCATCCATAGGTCGCGTTACTGCGATTACGACTTTTCGAGGAAGGAAAGGAAGGAAGAATTACATCTTTCGTGCGCAAAGCCGATGGCGCTCTCCAAAGTTCTTCCGGATTCTCAGTCTCGGACCGAACCGCCCTTTAATCCTCCCTCCTGCTCGCGCTCGTCGCCCTTCGTAACCCTCGGCGAACCCTTATCTGTCCTCGTCCCTCATTTCCGCCGCTTGCCGTACCGCTGTTGTTTTCCCGTACCTCCTTTTTCGCGTCGACGCTTTCCACATTCCACCCTCAAAGATTTTTTTATCTCATTCGCCGTATATATCTTATACGATGTAACGATGTGCCCGATATATTTGCGTGCACAATCCGTTGGACAATTCGATTTTATCGCGCGTTTGCGTCGCTCTCTTTTAACATATATCTGCGCTTCTGAAAAATGGGTGAATGGTTTGAAATTTTCACCACGAGTGGCGGAAAAGTAATTTCCGATTTCGAGTGTCACGTCTTTCCGCAACACATGTCGCACAAATATTACATCTGACATAATTTTTTTTTTGTAAAAATACCAAAAAAAAAACTAGAGCGTAGAGTACAGAAAAGATTAACATTTGAATGCAAAAAAAAGAAAATATCTTCATTAAATATATTTATTAAATATCATGACAGAAAAGAAAGTCTACAGAACAGGATGTTCTACGAGCGACACGATATAAAGGAGACACATCCAACTTACGTAACGAGATAAAAACTCCGAGGGGAAACTTCGTATGCCTCCTCTCGTATGATCAGGGATGTCGGAGAACACGTGACAACATTTTTTTCCCGCTATCGCGATTAGCGAGGGCCGATTCGGAGCGTATTCTATTTTACCATCCGGAGACTGCTGTAGAGGCGGAAGATCACCCTTTCTTATCACTGATTGACACGGATTTCGCCGACAAAAAGCTCGCGCCACCGATATATACTCTCTAGCAGGGCTGTGCGGACATCGCAACGTCCGATAGCGTCGCGCAGTGATTGATACACGTGTGTTGAACACGCAGCGTGATTGATGCTACCAATCGACGTCAATATGCTGCGGAGTTATCTCTCTTTGGTATCTCGCGCAGGGGCGCTTACTTAGCTTTAAGCGATGCATCGTAATATTGCAATATCAGTTACGTATCAGACGCGAAAAAAGTTGTGGTTTCATGTAAAATCGAAATGTTATATATGATCACTGAAAACGCGGAAATATAAAATTACATGTATCATCTTTCGAAAAATATTAACGTTCAAAAAATACATTATAATTTATATTCAAAAATATATATCGCGCGCTATTGTTTTATGTTCAAGTTAGGATCTATAGAAAATTTGTGTTAATTATATTCTGTTAAAAAATAGCATTGTATTTGTTATTCAAGCAAATTTATGAGTAACAATAACACATATTGAAAGCAAAACGTATATAACTAAATTTAATTGAATATTCTAGCATCTCATAAGAACGTAAGGTAAACAGAAATGTTTTGTAAATAAAACTGGCCTTAACAAAGACGAAAAACATCTGCGAGTAAAATATCATTTGTTAGTAAAATTTTATGCAGCAAAATCAGCTGCGCGTTACATATTTTTGTTCGTTCCAGAATATCGCGGATTATACAACATAGAAAATGCCCCCTTGTATAGTATTTTGAAATATGCAGATATAATGTAAAATATGCGAGTAATATTTGCCACATCAATTTTATGCAAATTCACGTTTCTCGTATCTATTCTTATCGCATATGTAATGTTCCGTTAAATATTATTATGAGATTGAAAACATTGCAAAAATCAGATATGCATTCGTGATTAATATATATATTTAATGAATTGCAATATTTCTTGTTTATTTGATTTCTTTATTTCCGACTACTCTTATCCCAAATATTACAATTTAATCATTTAAACGTTACGTTAAATGAAATGCAATCAAAAAATTTGTACACAAGAAATATGTTTTTTTTTTTCCCCAAAAGTTATTAGGGCAGTGAAGCATTTAAAAATGTAATTACAATCTTCCTTTACAGGCAGAATAAATTTGCTCAAGGCAAGTGTGAACCGTAGGGCGTTGTAATCTATTGCCATAAGATCGAACGATACCCTGTGTTCTCGACGCAGCAAGCCTTGGAGTGGCCGAGGCGATGCGCTCGCATCGTCCCGGCGCATACCTAATTGCCAATTATAATCCCTATTAATTAGAACAATCCCGAAATGGAAGTGCACGCTTATTAACGAGAACCCGCGCGCGGTGCCGTTGGTCTTGGCCGTTTACGCGGATGGCTGCGTAATAATTCGGGCCCTCCTGTACCCGGATTATGGCGGCGCAGCTATTTTCGCGATAAAGCTCACTTCGTTTGTAATTGCTTCGACGCGGAGAACAGCTGCGCTATTCCGAACGAACGGCGAACTCGTTCCGCCACTTTTTCGTTCAAACTTGCCACAAATCAAGTATCGTCTTGACACAAATTTAACGTTTCTATAGCGTTTTATCGTACAACCAGAAACTTCACAAGATCGTGCCAGAGATACGACAAAGAATCCTTACTACCTCCTTACCTTTTGATGTTGATAGTGTATTCTCCGGTATCGCATAGTTGCATCGTCAAAGTGATGAGTGAAGAGAAAAAAAAAATAAAAAAAAAAATACGAGAACGAAATGCCGCGAATAAGTGCAAGTAGGTATACAAAGTCATTTGGAAATATTTAACTCGCGGCAAACTGAATTTTCCGATAATGAGATTTGGAATTAACGGACCGTGTGCGCATTTTACATATCGGCATTTCTATTATTAAATGGGTATTGTTATTACTTCCTCACTCTCTACATTATCCGAGTAGTTCGATGGCCTACTTCCGCTTGAGCTCCACCGTCAATCGATCGCCTTCCAATAAAGCGAATTAATTGCAAACGTTAATCATCCTGTCCGTTTGTCGGGACGAGCGAGCGATCAAAGGAACAACAGCTTGAAAAAGAACGGTC
>NW_017305997.1:762300-774770 GCF_001594115.1 Trachymyrmex septentrionalis | reverse complement strand
GTTTGTCGGGACGAGCGAGCGATCAAAGGAACAACAGCTTGAAAAAGAGCGGTCCTTCTTCTCTACTGCCTTGTTCCGCCTAAATCCTCTTAATATCGTTCTAAATTCCGCTCAACAGTTCCGAACTGAAGAGCCAATATAATATCCCTTTGATTCGCCCTGCGTGTCGGGGAGCGAACGAATCTTTGCGCAATTTTTCACGAACGATTGGCTATGTGGATTTTTTATTACCCGAATCCTCTTGCTGATCTTATCAAACAATCCACGCAGTCACGAAAACGTACCTTACGGTACCCTTGAGATCTATTTATTTTCTCAGATCTTCGACAAAAGGATGCACTTCGATCGTTCTTCTATCGATAAATGTCGCGATTTTTCCCTCGTATATATTTCGGACGGATGAACGTGTTTCTTGCGCCCGATGGAAAAAGCGTGCGAGGTAAGACGTATGCGGCTGCACAGCCACGATTTCTCTCTCGGAGTTACCACAACGATTCGAAGTCGAGAGAGGAAAGATCGATGCGTATACAAAGCAGCTCGACGTGAAGCGGTTGCTGGCGCCCGATGGTGCACTGGCCGTGCAAAGAGGAAAACGGAAGCATGTCGGCGCGGACGCCGAGTTTTGCAACAGCCGATCGCGGACTTTTTCCTCCACTTTGGTTCGTCGAGGACGACGGAAGGCGTCGAGCAAGAGAGCGAGAAGGTTTTCTCCTCGGTTAAATATAGACGTCGTACCCGAGCCGCCGCTTTTTCCGTACCGTGAAAGAAGCTTTAAGGAGAAAAGGCAGACTACGATGTCGGTATTGCGTTTTCAATAAACCTGCCTGTAAATAAATCTCTTGCGAGACGGAGACGCTCAGCATTTTCAGGATTTTGAGTCGATGTTCTTCGGTAATGATTCGTTCCTGGCTTTCGAGGTAAAGAGTTGTTAAAATTGAATCTTGGAGGAAAAGCTATAAATAGGAATAGAATAAAGAAAGAGACTCAACTTCGTAAAAAGATAATAATATAAGTTTTAATTTGCTAAACTAACTCACAAAATCAAATACTCAGAAGTCAATCTCTATCATCGATAGCACGTCATGATGCACTTAATATAATTATGTACGGCGAAAAGGGGTCGCTTTTAAATGCAAAAATATAAGAATAAAAATGTCGATTAAGATCATTAATTACGGATAAGAGAGATAAAGCGCATTTTCGAGCTTCGCTCGAGCTTCACTAAATTTCAGCACGAATAATTCCGGAGTTCTTTCCTGAAGTGACATCGAAGTAAGATCGTCAACAGCTGCGTTGTCACGTCTTATTTCACAGTATAGTGAAAGAAACTATTTTATTGGAATGGCAAAGATGGAGAAAGAGCAATGCGACGGAAAGGTACACACGTCGATCGCCCTATCTATGTTTATCAATGCTCGACAGCCGGTCGTGAAGTGGGCAAGCGTCACACGAAACGGAATGCTATCAATTCGGGTATCAAGCGGCGCGTGTGATAACGAATGGTAGAGCAAATATTTAATTTCGACGGCGTGCTGTGCTACATCGTCGACTGGTCGCCTCGACCTCGGCGAATCCTCGCCACATCGTCACCGCGCAGATTCCCACTGGTCGCCACTCTCATTTAGGTCCGCGCATCGCAAATCATGTCGATAATCAAGCTTTGAATATGTAACGCTCATGATGTGCTGCATTGTACTTGCAACGCCGTAATTGCGATAACCGAAACTTAAAATACTCGACTGTCCGCCTCTGTATTTTCCTCTTTCAATCGTTATTTTAAGCATCGAAAATCCGTAACGTGTCGTACTTAAAATTATTCATTCCATTACCGAGTCGTAATCAGAGATCGCGGAACTACACATTGCAAAGTGATTACCACCGATTCGAATGCATACTAATTTCATTTCAAGCTTCGTCCCTAGGATTAGAAATAAAGTTCGTCGTAGGATTATAAGCTTTTCGCAAAATAGATGCGAGATAGTAAACCGAGGACTCTGAGGAATCTAATAAAATAATAAAGTTACATTGGAATATCCAAAAACGATCTGATCGCATGCCGAAAGTGCTTCACTACTATGACAAATTATCAGGATTTGATTGGTGGGACCTTCCGCGAGCGATAACTAATAGGTTGTTGCCCGCACACCGCGCCGAACGGAATCGGAATTAATGATTTAATAATGCCGCCCGATGTAATTATTTATATGAATGCACTTTGATGGAGTGCTTGTCAACCGAGGCTGAATAATTCGCGATTGAAATGTGGTCGAGCCGCATGGTCGCATAAATTGTCGCGGAATCAACAATATATTCATCGCACTCGGTACAGCCGTATTGTTTGCACAATAACGTCAATATGCACACGCTAGAGAGGACCGCGTGCTTGCATGATGAAAAAAAAAAAATCTATAAGTGGACACGTTAAAATTTTACACATGAATGCCTGCCCGGTACGTATTACACGGTCGTTAAATATTTAAACAGACGTTTTTCATCGTCGCTCACTTCACATTTTTTATCACATTCTCATCAAATTTGCGGAGTATCTACGGGCCTGTTCTCGATTATGTAAAAGGTGTTTAACTGCCCGCATTCCCACAAACCATTCACGATCAAATTGCTCTAATTATATTGAACATATTGTGCAGTTGCGCTAGATTTTTACGCTCTTATAAATGAAGGGTTTTAATCAATTTGCCAATATTAGCCCGCCCGTTGAACACCGGAGACGGCGGAGCAGTCTCGCTATTATTAATAGAATTAATGGCCGCAACGCTGCCTGGGCGTATACAAGCAGACACAGACTAATCTACTGTCGGATGCGAGGTGTGCTAATCTAGTACGGGCGGGTTCTCCGAGTAGGGCGATAAGACGCAGGACGAATAGCCCACGGATATTCTATTACTGAACACGGATCAATCGCATCCTACGCTCTCAACCAGCTTCCGGTGAGAGCCCATCAATGGGATAATTATTGACTAAATGCATTATTTGAGAGAGAGAGAGAGAGAGAGAGAGAGACGCGAGTTTCTTGCCGGGAAAGTACCTCATTGTTCCCCCTTGTACAGACGAAATACCGTTTGACAAAAGACCTGGGCACCGCCGCGTTGGATCGACGAAGCGAGTCCATAGTTCCGTCGTAACCTGGATTTGCGAAAAGATTGCACAGCCCAGTGGCCTGGAAAGAACAAACGGCGTCTGCTGAACCGTGCTTTCATCCAGTTTTCCCCTCTCCCGACTGCGCATCCCTCCATCGAATCGTACTACATCGATGCGCTGACTCTCCATTCTGACTTCCCTTCATAGACACTCTGATTTTCGCCTCACCTGCATCCTTCCGGATCGCAGGGCCGTCCCCTCCTTCGGGACTTTAACGCGAAACTGATTCACTTCCCTTTGCTTGTGAATTCTTGGCGAGGGTAGTAAGGCGACTATGATTGAAATATCGTTCGGTGAAATATATCGCCCAAAAAAATTTCGTCTTTTCATGCGTAAATTTTAATCTTTCTTTTTTTTTCTTCAGTCCAATAACCTTACTAACTCTTGTTATTCAGAAACTACTAACTCGAGCTGCTGAATGTTTCACGTTGCATGTAATTACACTATTCTAGTTACACACACAGAAGCCCGTGTGACATCAGAAAAGAAGAAGCGAATAGAAACCAGACGTTCTGTAAAACCATTCTGTGAGAGTTCCCGTAAACTTCGCTCTTTGCGTTGACCCGTTTCCTATTTCATTCAGTGCTTTTTTACGCGACGAGATAAAAATCCGCAAGATCGCTCGATAAATCTCGCTTCATGTAGACATTATGGACAATCCAGAGCTCTATGAAATTATGACACAATCGGTAATCAGGTGGAAAATAGAAAGGGTAATATTACATAAATTTAACGCATCACTTCAACCACCGGTACAATTTCAATTTATTCATCGAATGCAGCTAATATTAAACATTATATCTCATCGATGTATAATTTACGGATGACTGTGCAACGCTAATGGCACGCCCTGAAATTCGAGAGCGCGATTCCGGTCGAACGACGAAAAATACGAGGATGGCGCTGAAAAGAGTACGTCGTTCTCCCCTCCGCCCCCCCCCTCAAAAAAAACTCCAGAACTTGGAGGTGAAACGAAGTCATTTTGGCATTTCTCCTTTTACCACGAGGAACACGGGAACATGGAAAGGAGAATCTATGTCGATACACACGATCGAGTAGAACCGCCGCGGGTATCCTGTAATCGCGGCGAGGCGAACGAACATTCCCCCGGGAGTCCTTCGTCAGGACTTTCCTCTTTCGTGGCGTACTGAAGGAGTCTCTACTCGATTCCCAGATCGCATTTCAGGGAGATCCGAACGGGCTAAGCGTAATCGATCGCCGTACGAACCGATGGTCCGTTCAGTTTGAACAGCGAGAGAGAGGAGATGGATCAACTCTCCAGAAAAGAATTAAAAGCCGCTGTGCTACGGTGATCGTTATAAAGAGACCGTGCCAGAGACTGTAATTAATCGAGACACCGTTTTCCGAAATGCCGCTTGAAGCACCAAGCTTCATTTTAAATTCATATTATCAGCCACGTGAATCTTATATTACACGAAGTTATTAAAAAGTTATACTTTCCTCTTGTTCGGGTTATACGTGAAAAATTCACTATTTTAATAAACTAATTCATTAATACGCTTTTTAACGTCATGTAAATAATGCTACGATTTGTTGACGTACATTATTTACGTCTTATTATTGTGCTTTGCTGCTTGACACATTGAGTAAATATTCGATGGCATATATATGATTATATATTACTCAAGTCATGTCGCGAGACATGCCTGCAGCGTCATTTACATATATCGATCACACGAAATGGCGTATTCTATAATAAACGTACTAAATTCATTATTTTTGCATGAAAATCCTAGTCGTTTCTTTTATAACATATGTAGCATTCGGGTAAAAATTTAAAAATTGAATACATTTCACAAACATAAAATATCGTAAATAAACCAAAAATAATATTTACCCCGAAACCATTATAAAACAAAACTGATATTGTAGCCCGATTAATTTTAATTTAAACTGATTGTGGCCCAGTTTGATATCCGAGTTGCATCTCTGCTCTACATCAATTTTCGATGACGTTGATAAATAGTGTAAAAATTTATGAAAGTTCTTTCTGTAAAATGGGAGACACAAAATACACATATTACGTACGTGGTATTATTATTATATATTAGTTACGATTGAATTAATCATTGAATATGAATACGATCTAAATGCCGGTATAACATGTGACAACTCTCTTTCAAAATGTGAAATACAATAGATTATCTTTCATTTGACATTCTTATACAATACATTTTTATAAATCAGGAACCGCAGCACGCAAACTGTCTTCCAGTTGATGCTATCGGGAATAATATTACAACATACCAGGTCACGAGTCGTTTCCTTACATTATTCGCGTAATTCGTAAAAAATAAGGCTAAAAAAAAGAAGCACGAATACATGCACATTTGATATCGTAATTTCGAAAACCCATGATTTCTGACACATGCGAATTTATACATTTTTACTATTTTTTTTTTCGTATTCAGAGCTACAGTATTATCTTCATCTGAAACTGCATACGATGCATATTAATTCACGACGACGTCCGGTAACCGGCCGCGCGTGTAATATTTGAAATCTGCGTATCTTCCGGCCCGAAAGCGCAAAACGCAGCGGCGCGAAAAAGTTTATTCAAATCGAATGTATCCAAACCGGCGCGCTGCGCGACGGCGGACCTGATCAGCGAGATTGCTATACCAGCGCTCGTCACTCTGAATATGAAATCGTTTTTATGCGCGCGTTATATGCACGACTGCGTATATATTTATCGAGCTACAGATCGCGCGTGCAGCTCCGGCCAGCTTTCCGGGATTTTTGGAAAATCCGGCAAAAACTATCGCTTGCGGACGGCACGGAGGATTGTTCAAACGCCCGCTGGCAATCTCGATAAATGGCGCTCGAACGATTCTCGACCTGCCGACTTGCTGGCGGAGTGAGCGCGATTGCGCTCTTCTCCCCGCCGTGATAAAAAAAAAAAGTTTCGCGATCAAACAGCCAAACATGGCGCGATTGACATGCACCAGATTTTTGCTACAAACTGATTTTTTTTTTTTTTTTTTTATTCTAAGCGATAGTTCGCTCCGTTGACTGTGAACACAATAAGCGACGCGTAATCCGCAAATAGCAGATCCACACTAATGTTTTTGGTTTTTACGTGCGATTTTTCCAAATGCGATAAGTGGTGAATAATTCAATAATCGCATGATTTTCACATTGAAAGGTATCATTTTGCAAGATAAAAATTAGGCGTTCAATTATGTCAAATTTCGGATGGAATATAATTTTCGATCGAATTTAAGTCACAACCGAGAGAACAGTGACGTAAAAGTTTATATCCAACAATAATTTCGTGTTACGTCGCAAAAAAAGATATTACCTACAACATCGTTACAAGGCAAAACAAGAAATGTTATTCTTGGATCAGTTAAAACTCTTCGATTAACTTCCTCGCGGTCTGTTTTCGGAACGAGCGTTGTCTGGCAACGAACCAAAAATGTGCGCTCACGCCCCGAGATCCACAGTTCGACTACTACCTTTGATGCTCTGAACTGACCAGCCTCAGCATCCTTCCTTTGAGAAAGAAAGGAAAAGAACATCGAATCCGAGATGCGTTCGACCGCGTGAATTCATCTTGCTGGACTAAAGAGAAATTCTCCGCGTCATCTGATTCAAAGCCAAAGAATTCCTGTCCAATATTGGATATACGAATCGTAATCTTTCAATTGAATCAGGATTTATCGATAAAAAATAATATAGCCATAAAAGTATAGTTGATTTGTAGTACGGACATAAAAGTGTAGTTATAGGAAATATATATCATTACATTTCAATGTTACCGAAAAAATAAAATGAAACATTTCTATTTCATAAAATTAATATTAATGCTTAATTTTTTTAGTTTTAATGCTAAAGCATAAGAAAAATCAATCTCCTTTTAAATTACTTTAGGTCAAAGTTCGTTGCGCTTCTGTAATTACATTTGGTGATACAACAGTATAAAAACATATATAGTCCTCGTTCTAACCGATGCATAATTAAAACAAAACAGAGTATGCAGGAAATTAGCAAACATGAAATTGTGTCCGACTATACATTTGTTGTTTATAAAAATAACATGTTGCCACGTTCCATTTGTTCAAAAATAGCTATGTTTCTCGCGCGGCAGTTTTTACGTTTCTCTAACTTTGACGACGAATAATATCAAACTGTAGTTCGTCGTATCGCGCAGAAGTTACTCTTGCAACTAAATTTGCAAATAGCATTCTATACGTAGCATTTTAGCATGTTTCTTTTAATGTTTAAATTAAATTGAGTATATTTTGTATGTACAAAATTATTGAAACTCTCAGCTGCTGTATAAATAACATAGTTTTAAGCGAGTTACTATTGATACTGATAAACCTAACTTCCAATTTAAAAAGAAAAACCTACGAATCCTATTATCGTAGAATCCATTGTTAGCGAGTTAACGAGTTAAGATAAATATATCAGAGACTTTTTCGCGCACCGGAAAAAAGCGTCTCGGACTCGTGATACGGAAGAAACGGAGGAGAAGTAGCAGATGTACAAAGAGAAGCAAAGTACACCACGATCGCTAGACAAAAATATTCGCACAGCGGAAGTAACCAACACCCATTATATGATATCTAACACTCGCGCCGTCGAGTGGCCAGCAGTCGTCAATGATATCTCATTTCCCTGTCGGAAGAGAAACTCGCGAGTACGCTTGCACGCAAGCGTGACCATGCACGTGACATTCGCTCAGTTTCGGACCGCCGAAAAGTGGTCGATAAGGTGTGGACCGGTCAAAGATAGCGGTGGATAAAATCGCGGAAGTGATGCGTCGCAGTTCCTGTAACGCCTCCGAAGACTACTTTCGCCCGGCCTTTCGGAGCAAACATTTATCAGCTAAGTCGATTCCGAAAGGGTAGCTACTAACTCATCCCAATGTCTCCTCCTTTCTCTTTTCCTCGGTGCTTCATACGCAGCCGGAATAATATGGGAGAATAGGCCAAAGCCATCGCATTAACAGCGAATTTATATAAATTTTGTCTTCTTCCCCCCGTCTCGTTTATTCTTGCATACTCGAGATTCTCCGTCTTTGCTATTTACTCTTTCATTCGCCTTTTCTGTTCACGACAAAAACGAGTTTTGCAAGGAGCTTCTACGAGGTTGCGCTCACAAGAGGCAGAGTTGGGAGTGAAGAAGGGAGAAAATGAGAAATCTGTAGAGACGTGGGGATGAGAGTAGCGCTCTCCCGACCGGGATGGGAGAGAGAGAGGACAGGATAGGCAGCTTTTTATATAAACGCTCATCCGTTATTACGTCGCGGGGGGTCTCCGTCAGACTTTGTTCCTCGCAATATACAATTATACAATAATTTAAAAGCAAAGGCCGGGCCCGACAGTATTTCATTCTTACCTCGCCCTGTCCGACGCGATCGTTTCTTCCGCGCAAAGTTTCATCTTTTTCCTCGAGTATCGTTTCTTCTTCGAAGAAGACCGGACCGTATACCACGACCTTTCCCCGAAATGTATGGAACGGAATACACTGACGGTTCGAAATAACACAGAGGCGTATGAAAAATACTCGTGTATTATAATCTGAATGACGCCGAGATATTTCGCCATTAGTTCTATCTATGTATCTTAATAAGAAGGACTATAATTTTGTTTTAACGTTAAACGCATACTCTTGTCCGCATCATTTCACGTTGTATCGAAACGACGTTACAACCGTTGCTCTTCGAATCGACCCTTCTATATCCTTCTATACCGTTTATATCCGTACTACAAGTGTATACAATAGGATCCCTTCGTTTGGTAGAACCCCCCCCCATCCATCCCCATAGAAACGCGAATTAAGTATTTCCGATAAGGAGACGTCGAGGGTAAAACATGAATCCAGACACGCGATTTAATGGTACGTGTACGAAATCTCAAGCAGAAATAACAATCCATGTGTCAAACAGCAAAGAAAATATGGCATTTACTTGTCCATAAAAGCTATAAAATAAAATTATGAACGTATATTTATATATACTGTACATATATTATATTTTAAAATATGTATGCGTATATTATCGATAAGGTATCGCTTCCATAATTAACTAATCGTGTTTATACGCAGGAAGGTTATTATTATAATTTGTCACAAAAGAGAAGTCAATTATTACAAAAATAAGTTTTATCGCCAACGCACGCGGTAATTATTAACACACATGTCATTATCGGCACACCCGTATTACTGAAATACTTCTTTACCACCCCAAGCTTTCAGAAAATGAAGGAAAAGATGGTATCACAGCTGGGGCTGATTTTCGCGCGCACACGCGTACACACGAACGATAATTGGTATGTTTTCCCGCTCAGAAAAACCATGCGTGTGATGTGTTCACCTTTGTTGCGAATGCGTACAACCCGAAATTAAGAAATAGCAGTAATCAGCTAAGAATCGACATCATTGCGTATCGTTTGCGCAAATTACCCGTCTTGTTATATTCGTCGTGTTAGACTTAAATTTATTGAACTGAATGAAGCTTGACTTCTTAAGGGAACGCTGATCTATCTATGACGGAATTATTTATTTTACTGATTGAACACGCAATTTATATTACATAACATTTTTTTTTTATTTTAAGTAATCCAACTAAAATTATCTATTTATATTAAATAATATATATAAGAATAGATGTTCGCTTTATGATTTTGAAGCTTACAAAAGAAATAAATAGAAAATACCATCTGAATGTGTGTGTGTATGTACATGGGAGGTTAGATACATTCAGATCGTATTTTTCTATTTATCTCTCTTGCAGCTTCAAAATCATAAACACAAAATCTTATATTTTAATATTTGTTAAATATGAGTAGATACTTTTACTTTGATTATATCTTAGAATCATTTATATCATGTAAAGAAAAATAACTTATTATTTTATCTAATAACAAAAAAAAAGAATTAAAAATCTCTAATTTTTCATATATAGTTCTATATACTTTATTTTATAATATTTATATACTTTGTTTCATAACTTCATTTTGGAAAAAGTTTTTTATTTTATATTACAGAGAAAGCGAAAGAAATGAAACAGTGCTTTGTCGATTCCAGCATTTTCTAAAAGTTTCCTCGTGAGAAAAAAAGTAAAAGATATATGTAGCTCATTACGGATTTATTAAAATATGTTTTAAAATAGCATTGTTCGATTTATTTGTCCAACAGCTGTTGAAAAAATTTCCGCACTTTTTCAAGAGAAAATCAGCGAATCTATCGGTCGTGATTTCAAGCCATTAGGTCGCGCTCACGACACGCTCGTCGTGAGGATGGATGACTCTATCTGTCGCGCATTAATCTTCCCGACTGATCCACACCATAGTCGGAGTCTCTTCTCCGTATACGTCGATTGAATAACGTGTCGTCCAGAATGACGAAGAGTTCGAATTGTGATTTCAAGTCGAGTTTCACGTCGCAACAGTGAATCGCTTCGCTGAGAATGTCGCGTTCATCCCGAGACCGGAAATATCCCGGGTGACATTCACTTGTGTCAGTTAAAAAGAAGCGCGCTAGGTAGAGTGAAACACATGTTCGCATGTCAGACGAAGAGACGCGAGCATTTTGAAGCACACTTGGAGGTATTCGAGCCGAACATCAACTAAATGGATTTAATGCGGGAAATGAACGGCCGCGCGCGCATACGAGAAGTCCTCCTCAATAATTCAGAACCCGCGAAGTTTTGTCGGTGATAAATTCTCAAAAGACTGTATAACGACGAGTCGGTACGGAACTCGTAATTAAGGATTAATTGGAGTTTTCCGACGTACCGTGGCAGCTCGTACGATGATCGTCGTCATATACGCGGAAAATGGAGATACGCAGGCAGTAATTACGATGTTGATTGATTGAAAAACTTCTGGGAAGTTCCCAATTATTCGTCGGAATTGTTCGAGTCGACGAAATTTAAATGCGGCTGCTAGCATATTTAGCATATAATGTGAAAACCAATTTAAATTTTCCACACATGTATACACGACGTTGTTTACACATTAATCTGTCTACACTCTGAATTTCCTACAATGAAATCTCACTCCAAAAAAAAAAGAGAAAATATTTCACTTCTTAAAAAAAAGAGTAACGAGTTTTCACTCTTTTTAGAATAAATTTTCACTTCAAAGAAGTGAAATCTCATTCCAAAAAAGATCGTCACTTTTTTTCAAGGGTGGTTGCATTTTCACTCTCTTGGAGTGAGATTGCACTGCAAGAAATTTACAGAGTGCATCTTCCCTTTTTTAATTATAAACCAATTAAACTTCGAGATATCAAAATATATTGTTCAAAGATATTAAGAAGAGTGTAATCAAGAGCGTAATTAAAGATCGCGCGAACTCGAATTATCCCTTTTTTATTATAACGTACGCTAGAACGTTCCAAAGTGTAATCGTTTCTCCCAATTGCAATCAGCGTTTAATACATCTGTCGGCGCGGCGCCGCCCGGTTGAACATTATCGTATTTTGTTCGCGCATCGAAAGGAACGGTTCTCTGCCGACCTTTAGTAGCCGGTCGCCGGCGAGAAGGGGCACCGATAAATAAGCGCAGCCTTCGATAAATTAACCGCCATCGGCGAATTGGCTGCCTCCGAGAGAGTCCGGGGCCAGCCGGGAACAGGACGAGAGAATTTCGTTGCCGATCCGCCCTTCTCACTTTCGCGCCCTCTTTCACGTCCCGATTGCACGCAATATTTATAGCACGCGCGTAATCGAGCGTTCTCGCACCAAACCATCGGCTCGCGCGGGCTTATATTGCCGCCTGCTGATTTGTGACAGCCACGATTCTTTCCGGCCAATCCGAGGGAGGCGGCTATATTGCGCCGGAGCTCTTAAATTAGAGAAACTTTGAAGGTATTTCAAGTGCCCCTAATAATTATTTCGATTCCGCCGATTGTCGCGGCTGCTCTCTAAATGATGTAGCCGCCCCGATATTAGCCTCCGGATTTTATCGTGCCCTCCAAACCAATTTCAAAACCAACACGAGATCATTTTATATATAGACATTTAGTTTTAACAAACAAATGTAATCATTTAGCAAATTCGATTAATGCGCACTGCTGAAGCATATTAAAATTATTGTATTGTTATTAAAATTATTGTATTAATTTGAGTATAAAAATAAAATGCAAATATTTCAAATTATGAAATACATATTTTACTCAACAGCACGATAAAATATTAAGGGCTTCACAATTTCACTCATTTTTATATTTATCTTAAACATTCATCTTTATATCAATTTGTCTAAGATTTTAATATGCATTATAATTGACTAGCGTACTAAAGTCCAATCAAATTCATTAATAGATCTAAATTCATTA
>NW_017305997.1:755483-762004 GCF_001594115.1 Trachymyrmex septentrionalis | reverse complement strand
ATAGATCTGGCCCTAATTCTTCTCTAACATTTCAGTAAATCGTAGCATTTTAATAAATTACAACAATTAAAACTGTAATGTTGACTGCGATAAAATACCGACTCAGCTATTTGTGCATCCGATTCAGAAAAAATGTAATCAAGAAATTGCCACCTCGAATTAAAGCCCCACGTAGATATTCCTGATCTTTAGAGATCTTTAGATATGCGAGATGATGCGCCATTAATTAAACAGCGAGTATATCTTAATAACAAATTACCTAGCTTCTATTTGTGGCGTATTTAGAGAAGCTTTTTGCGAACTGTCGGATAACCCGTCTTCCCCTCAGGCCGATTCATTTGCAGGCTGTTCCCGTCTCGTACTCTCTCCTTTATACATAGCAGTTATCACCAAGGATACCAAGGACCCTCTCTTAATACTCTTTTAAGAGATGGCGTGGTGAAAAATGGAAATTGCCCGTCCGCAGGACGACGTGCATCCGTCCGCGCATCTACTCCACAAGTCTTCTAAGAGATTCGGAATTACCTTCGGGTAAATTGCGGTCCTTCGTCACTGACGCACTAGCAGTCGTCGCTTCTTCATTAAAATTGTATGATTCCGAAGATATCGCAAAATTTGTAGTTTGCACGTAGTTTGATTATATAGATACGATTCCTATTACGGAACACCGATATTACCAATTCGTTTCTAATCTTTCTATCAAACAAATTTTATTCTACTACTTCAAAAGAAATTCATATCAAACCGTAGCTCAAAGAGGTACTCCTATACTTTTGTCATATTACAGTTTGCATGTCGAGCGGCTTGCTTGACATAGACGATTCATTGATTTTGATAAAGTCGTAGAGAGATTGCAAATCTGTCATACTCTTTGAACGGCATCCAGCGCCTCGTTGAAATCCAAGATATAAATTTAACGAGTTTTCAAAAATTCCCTTTTACCCAGCTAGAGCTTAAAAAAATTTTTATATTCCATAGTCCCTGCGACATGAAAACTCATTGATTATTTAAACGAAATTAATATTTACGCGCGATTCGCGAAACAAACGTACGCACCCTGGCGGTTGAGGGAAAAAATTTGCAAGTGTTGATGATTAAAAAAAAAAAAAGAAAGGGCTATGAAACACGATAGACGTGGGGATGTGCACGTCGTTGGGGGGGCCGTAATCGCTTTTTCCCTTTTTCTCTTTTCTTTTACTCGCGTTGTGGAAACGCGAGAGAGCAACCGAGCGGGAACTAAAGGAACCACGGTGAATAAGCTATGTACACAAGGCACGTAGATGTACATATGTACGTCGTTGCCTACGTGAGATCGATGGGGCGTGGGATGAAAGGGTATCCTCGTTACAGAAAAACCCTTGCGCGCACCCTACGCCAGAAATTTGGCGAGCCTGCAGGGGGTGTCGACTACTAATTATGCGTGCGTCGGATACGCGCTGTTTACTCACCGTGAATGCGAGAGTGCAGAGTACGAGACGTGTACGATTCACTTTGAGGGGTATAAGCTTACCTGCAACACAAAAGAGAGACACTATATTATCAAAACTGTTCAATTAATGACATTTATCGTGCGCGCCGTATCATCACCTTCCGACAGATAGAACTTTTTAATTAGAAAGTTAAATTCATGTTAGTTAAACTTCCGCTATTTATGATGATATAACAATTTATATTATTGTTTATACTATTTCTACTATTTAAACTAATAATATTATTGTAATATAGGAGAAAATAGATCCAAATTGTCAATTTGATCGTCGATATCCTTGACCCGTCAATTACGCGCACGCGATTATTGTGGCATAAATTTTAAATTGGCGATACCGCATCAGAGATGCACCAGATATCGATAGTCTTTATGTTATTAGCAGTAAATTTTCAAGAGCCCAAGTAAATCGTGCAACAACGGAATATTCGGTGTTCTAATAAAAGAGAACGGAATGTCATATTGATTTCCGTTTTCCCAGGCCTCCAAAGTAGTTCTTGCGTCTTTCCTGCGTTCATTCGTTTCCTCTCTCTTTACTTTTCCAGAGTAATTGCGATCCTACCGGGTATACGTAAAACGTTCAATCTCGCCCCATTGAATACAAGCGACATTAAATCATATTCCATTGTGCACGCGAATGAGTAGGGAAGGCGGTTAATAATCCTTTATGGTTCTCTTCTAGGACAAAAAGGAAATCGGGCAGGAAGTGGAGCGAATGAGATCAGGGTAGATGTATTAGGTCAAACGATCGGAATAGCAGTCGTATCGGAAGATTTTTTCCCGTTCACTTACTCGTCGACGAAGCATTAGTTGATTCCGTAAAAAGAGACAGGCCTGCGTTTCTGCTTTCGACTGCTACGAACTCGCTTTCATTTCTTTCTTTTCGGACGACCGAACGCCGTGACCCGAGTGACACAAGTTTAATCACGACGCTATCTAGATATAACTTACGTTTAAGCATTTTAAGTCCTTTTCCAATTGAGACCTTTGCACCATAATTATTTCTTTAACTAGCACGCCGTTCAGTTTTGCTAGAATCATTTGCTTACTAAAACGGAAACTTTCGTCTCGCTTAGATTACTTGGATAGTTTCTATACATCCTGCGCGCAACAAAGAGTATCATATTATTTTGCCTGCTAGTTTGAGTTTCGAAGCAAGAGCAACTAACGATGTTATGATACACCTAATTATACCAATATTCTAAACAGAAATAGCTAGGTATATATATAATAGCGAGAGTTATCATTATTATCCTCGCATCGTTAGATATACTATATGTAGTATCATTTCACATTTTTCCTCAATTATATATAACAATTTTGGAAACAGCTTTTTATTTTCGTTAATGATCGCAGTCGAAATTTAATACGCACGCGCACACACAACCAGACATAATTACTTTCAAAGTAGAGAACATGTATATCCTTTGTTGCTTGTATTCGTAAACAATGGAAAAGCAGCTGGTAGTTCAGTAAACTTTGACAACGAATAATTAAATAAACGTAGCGGTTGTCGAGAGAAAAAGCTGTTCTTGTACATGAACTTATCCCGTAACAGAGAGAAGAGGGGAGGGATCCGTCTATTTTCCGCTTGCACCGCCAATTAACAAACACCCTGCGCATAAACAGGATATCTCCGCGATGTTATAACGGTACGGCTAATTCACTTCATCAAACTCGGCAAATCCATTTTCATTCCGCACTGTGAAACGCACAATGCACCGACGGCTATGAATTCGCAAGAATTACGACTATGCGCGGGTCGAATAATTGCGAACGGAGGTGCTGTCTGGCGGTCTCTATCTATCGTACGTCGTCTTGTGTGAACTATCGGTGCTTCCACATTCACGATGGTTCACGCTGAAAGCGCGGTCGAGGAAACGAGGGCGGAATATTAAGGGGCGCACAGCGCGCCGGATTATACTGATCATAAATAAATGAGGTGGACGAAACTTGCGACCGAGTTTTGCATCCGGAGGCAGCCACTAATCCACCATCGAGTTTTCCACGATGGGATATTAATTTAGAATGCTGGCGGGCAAATAAAATTTATTATGCTCATACCGTAGCGATATACTCTACTGAAGGATTGAAAGTTAATAAACTGAGATAAGAAAACAATTACATTCTTGGCGATTTTTCGCAATATTTCAAAAACTGTAAATACGCTAATCACAGAGAGCTCGTATTAACCGAACGGAAATTTACGTTGCGTTTTGAGCAGCTGTAAAGTCTAACAGCGTTTTCCACTGGGAAAACTAGTGCACTGAATGCAACATTGGTGCAATTGAATGCAGATTGATTTACATATTCTCAGTGTCAATAAATAATTTCATCCTTTTAAGATTACGACGCTGTCGTGATAACGAGGAATTAATTAAAAAGTAAGAAAGTAATTAAAAAGATTAAATTACTTATTAATAAAGAAAATATGTCAATTGGTTTACATTCAATTGCACTCAGTGTGCACCAGTATTGCATCCAATGGCTGTAAGTCTTTATGTGCATGAATCTCTGATGAATACATAATTGAGAGCAGTTCTTATCGACTCTCTCGAATCGAAAGAGTTCTAAGCTTAAACAATGTAGTCGTTAATGCGGTGGAGTTAATGCTCTTAATTACTTGTCTTTCGTGTGTGTGTCTAACTTAACACATGACATTTTACTCCTGATTCTCTGAGAGAATTTACCAGAACTGCGATGCAAGATCGATACGCGTCACTTATGAATTACAGCCTACAATCCATGTCACAGTTTCGACACCAGTGGGAGAACTAGTTAGCAGGGCCCATGCGCATAAACATAAACCCTAGTTAGAGCTCGAGTATAAGCTCTGGTTAAGCTACAAGTTAATCGTTTGTTTAGCCGTGAACGTTCTATATTTAACGCTCCCGGCGCGTCGCTCTTACGTAAACAACACAACATAATCAAAACGTGGAGGTCCTCCCACGTTTCCCAAACACCCACTCTTCCTCTGTTTTCTATAAAGTTAACTTAACCGGACATCTTAGAAGTAGGTCAGCGACGCGGACTGCAAATAGAGTATACGGAACTGCATACAGAATCATACGTATATATTACAATTGCTTGAATATTCCGAGAACAATTACAGAACTGAAGTCTGCGAATCATTTCGATATTTGTGACATAGTTGATGATATCACATTTTTCGAAGTTTCCTTTCTCGACGATGAGTACGCGACGCCTACATGCCTAGACGGCTTGCGACTAAAGTGATTGTCGGCATTAGGAGAATGGCGACACTCTGACCGCAAGGGACGAAAGTTAGTCACGTTGTCGCTAATGAACTTCCTTGAGCACAAAGAAAACAGTGCTGTACTAACGAAGGAAACTCAAGCATCCAACATCATCTGAAAGAAAGAAGTTTCACAAGATACAACAACGGCGAGCGTTGCTTTTTAACGCGCGCACATTTAGCACCAGAAGGTTTTGGCCTAGAAATTTTATGCTAGCGTCGACAACTCGATATAAGAAATGATTAATAACCATCGGAGAAGCCGCTTGTTTTAGGAAATATTATCAATGTGTGCTGATACCGAGAAAAAAATTAATCGGTGTCGGACTGCTTTTATTACAATATTTCGAGCGTGATTATATAAGTGCTGCTTAAACAAAATAAAATATTTCTCCGCAAAACCGTAAAATGGAAACACATCTTAATTTTCAGAATTTATGTATTGGAGATATAAATAATTCGTCCAAACAGCCAACTTCACTAAACGTTGCATAATGGCTGTTTATTATCGATGTGTATAATTTAATGATTTATAAAGAAATTAAATTTTATAAGAAAACTGAAAAACTCTATCAACTGAAACTGTAAGTTGAATCAGCACCGAGAAAAAACAATTAGAAGAAAGTTTCGTCGTTGTTTCGCTAATAAAGTTACGGAATAGTAACTCGGAGAATGCGGGCCTGAAAATTCTCGTTAACTTCCACGACGAAATTTGAGATATACGCGTTGTTTTATCCTGGAAATACTGGAGACTTACTAAACCAGCGCACGTATCTCGGCGAGAGAGCCGTAGCAAATCAACATTCGATATTGCTAGATGGTCCGTGAGACATCGGCGCATATACATATCTGCGCAAGTACTATCGGCTCGCTCCAGCTATGGTTCCGGCGACGCGTGAGACTCCTCCATAAATATCGTGTTAAACGGTTTCGGTTTACTGTCCAATAATGGTCGAATATCAGCGTCTGCATGCCGGTTGATAGTCATGCTATTATACAAGCTGAAGTGGGCCAGTCGCCACTCACCGCATAAGAAGGGCCTCATTGTACGGCGTAGATAGCGCAGTGACGTCGCGCACGTATTTTACGAGTGTGAGGGATGGACAGCGTCCCATCCTTTCGTACCGGAAATTGATCGTACATCCGTGACAGACGTCAATACGTGCGAACAATAACTGTCCTGCAGATATACGCGACGTTTGTCCTCTTTGCGACTTGTCCGGTTCTCACGGACTTTTCCAGCCTCTTGCCTGGCAAAAGTGGACTGTTTCACGGAACTTCGTGGAAAAGTTTTGACGGAAACTCGGACCAACACCTAGACAGTGCATACACAAGAACTACGAACAAATAAAAGAATCTTTTGCAAGAGACATACAATGAACTTGGCTAGTAGTGTACAAGATTCTAAATTTAATCTCACCCTTTCCATCTTTTCTCACTTCATAACGTTGACGATATATTTTATCTGCCCTTAAAAAAATCCTGTATCTTCATCTGTCAAGTTCATAATCTAATAAACTAATCAAGTAACAACCACGATTCACTGTTCGAACGATCCCTGGAATTTTATCCAGAGAGAAGAATTTTATCCAGCGAGAATCTACCTGAATGCTGAAGGTAGCGTGCAACATCCGTTTGACGACGGGTGGCTGATGATATATTGCAATCGTCGGCCTCTTTGAATAGCCGGTGAATGCAAATAAACCCACGTGACGTATCCCATCGCGATGACGGTGGCTCGCCGAAGGACTAAGCAAATAAGACATCAAACAATTTAGA
>NW_017305997.1:751326-755383 GCF_001594115.1 Trachymyrmex septentrionalis | reverse complement strand
TGACGGTGGCTCGCCGAAGGACTAAGCAAATAAGACATCAAACAATTTCGGACCTTACGGTCCGAGGCGCGGATGGTCGACGACAACGGGTTGCACGAGAGACCGCAGCGCGGTTGATGAAGTTGACGAGGTTGCGGGCGAAGGTGAACGAGGCTCGGTCGAGAGATTCAAGAAGAGGCACGACGAACGCGAGTGCAACAAAGAGGAGCGAGAAGAGAGATGATATACGAAGGAGAAAGGGAGCCCAAAGCCACCGCGGCTCGCCCTGTTTTCCAAGAAGACAACAACTTCATTAGGCCGATCCTCTCCGCCCGTTTCGACTCTATCTAGCCTCATGAATATGTATGCCAGCCGCTGTGTCTCGATATATAGCGGCTTTACATCGTGCGAAAGGCTTGCGGATACTGGTTGCGAGATGATCGCCGATTTAAAGCCGTGAATCACGCGCGGCGTTATTAAGAAGAGGCGTAGGTTGCGCGCGAAACGAACTCCGCAATCAACAGAACAATGGTACGATTGTAAGGAGCATGGGACAATAGCACATTTAGCAGCTATTATTGTACACTTCTGCCATTACAGATACTGATTGTTATTCGAGCTTCTTGAGATATGCGATAATACAATTCCGGCGATATAAAATGTAATGAGATGAATAAATAAAATAATTCGTTATTGTTCCACCACGTAATTAATAATTGGACTTGGAGAATTTCACGTTCGTTATTCCAACGTGTAGATCTTTACATGAAATTCCAGCATTCGAACGAAATAACATTATACCATTTGCGCGTATGAGTTTCTACCCATTACTGATGAATGTTTCATAATCGGATTTTCATTAGAGGTAGATTTGGTCAAATCAATTGAAATGACTAGTAATTCCTTCCTATTTCCCTTTCGGTCACAATTGGATCAAATAAATCGCTGCGCAATTTATTTGATATCTACACACTGATTCTCTCTCTCTCTCTCTCTCTCTCTCTCTCTCTCTCTCTCTCTCTCTCTTCGTGATTTCCGTGAAGAGGTGTGTAATATCGCCGACCGATATCCTCGTGCATCTCACGTAACTTCCAATGCAGTTTCTTCTTTCGCCTGGTGCCGATTGTACCGAAGATATCGCACCTACGAGTGCGATTAATGGAATTTACGAGCAGTCGCAAATGACGCGTAAGGAGCGAGTGAAGCGTTAGGAGACCGATTTCCTCATCGGACTATAAATAATGGGCGGACGGGGAGAAGAGAACGTGTTCCCATACTCGCGGCCGAACTTGCCACATAAAAATCCTATGCTTCACGTGCGCGGTCGCGTGCGCTAAATTTAAGAGAACGTTGTTTCGCAGCGAAACAAAAGTTGGTGAACGATCGACAATCTACGAATAGGACCCCCCGGTCGAAGAAATTCGAAATGCAGCCCGACTCGCAAGTACAGTCCCACGAGAGGCGGCCGAAGTTTCACGGATCGCCTCAGCGGGGTCCAGAGCTAATCACACCGCGATCCATTCGCGTCACTCCGTTCGTCGTGCTGTGTCTCCTAGGAGCGATAAGAAAGCCCGATAAGGAACTTAGAGCGAAATCTATCACGGCCACTGACAGCTTTCGATTGACCCACATTTAGCGTGGGCGACGAAAATATAATAAACGTCGGCTGCTACCACCGTTTCTCCGTTCGGGGCGAAATATGTTGCAAATATCGTGTCAACATTCCGATATGACATTCGCCGAGGTACATTTCGACGAGATTACTTTGCCGTGCTCGCACGAAGTGCAACGGATTGGTAGTGGTCTAATAGGGCGAAATCAGCGCTAATCCCACTATGTTACATTCGGAGATTTACGAGTTGTGTCCATCGTAAATTAGGCGTAAAGTTTGTCCGTCAATTTTGGAGTCTCTCTCACATACATATATGCGCACTCCAATATTTTCCCTCGGCGTCCGCGCTGTAACGTCTAACCTACATCCTCTACATCGAATATCGAATTTTCTCAACCGCGGTCAGTGGCTTCGTACCCGGCTGTTCCGTAAAGGCAAAGTACAACACTCGTACCAGAAATCCATAATTCAGAGCCGGACAGGCTGGGAAACCAGCAGTTTATCTTGTCCGTAGAGAAGATTGTGCACTTGTACGATGTGCATTACAATATTAGGTGGTAAATATACATACCGCGACACACGACGCGCTGGAGTGATAAACGCGTCCCCAAAGGGGATCCTTCGCTTGCGATAGGATTTAACAAAATGCCGTTTTTTCAAACTGTATAATTTTTCTACGGTTAAAAATATTCAGTAACATTTTTTTAAAAGAGCATATTAAAAAAGGTCGATTTCTACTCAGAAATAAGGTATAATTAAAAGAATAGTGTTTTTTATAGATTTTAATCTCCTACGGTACGATGAAATTATTAAAAAGTTCGTAGCATTTGCGGAACACTTCAAAAATGGCGTACAAACATGGTGTATTTATTCAAATAGCAATATTCTTGTTTAATTTTCGCCATGTTCTCCAAACGCCACAAACTTTTTAGTAATTTTATCGTATCCAGGTCAAAATTTACAAAAAAAAAAAAAAAATACAAGAAGTATAAAGATTCGAATAATATACAGTCAAATGAGTGAAAAGAAAAGTCTATAAGAGCCGACCTCTATAAGAGGTTTTTCATGTGTAAAAAATATGTTTTATTAATAAAAATCTATCGATAAAAATCGTGTCGACCATATTTTATCATCTGCAATAATTAATGCAATATAATCTGTACGCTATTAAAATGAGCTTAGTAAATTTACAGTAATAAAGATGTGTCCAAATCAAAAATCTTGAAATGTCATTACAAAAAAAAAAAATTATTTCCTTTATTAGTTCCTTTTGAGCAGAAATCGGCCCTTATTTACATCCTCCTTTATTTGTACAAATATCTTTTTGCATGAACGATTGATGCTTCAATGTACAACTCAGAAGATTCGTCGGTTTACAGATCGTCGCCAAAACGCGGACCGGATGAGTCGTTAAAAAGCCTCCGGTGCTACCTTCGAGTCCGGTTATTTCTGGAGATGGAAACTATCTATTCTGTTCCTCCCTTGGCCAACAGCAGCACACGCTTTTCTGGTGTATAGCGGTAGCCATATGGCGTTAGAACCAAATGGAACATGTGCCACGTTTAGATTTAATATAAAAAATAAAACAGATGATTGATAAATATCGTAAAATTGCTAATTTTGAGATTTATCATTTCGTTTCTAATGATCACTTGAAATGATTCTACGTATCAATTTTGTAATATTTTTCGTATAGTTTTATTCATTATCCTCTCGCTTTATTTTTTATTTCACTTCGCTATGAACTAAAGCAAAGAGAGAAAGTATGGTGGCATTAAACGGTTCCTAAAAGAGGCGAAAAATATCACTTTTGAAGGAGATGACGCGCCGCAACGGATGATGAGAGCGGAAAATTTCTACATTCTTTTTTTTAGCAGAGAAAAAAGAACGAAAAATAAAAGAGAGAGAGAGAGAGAGGAAAAAACTTTTACGAGACACAGAGGTGCACGGTGTGACGCGCACGAATATCTCTCCTCTATTCCCTTTGCGATGGCGGTGTTAAGTACGTCTATTTAATGGAATTTTAATGTCGGTTTTTAAAGAGTCGACGACGCACAAAACACCGGCCCTCGACGTTACGCACGTACGGCCGAGTGCTCGACGCGTGTTACGCGTTCAGTATCCGGCTGAAGCTCGCGGCGACGCGGCTCCAAAAAACATTTTAATTGCTACTGTCGCGGAGCGGCAAATTTCTATACATACATTTCCCACATTCGGCCAGAGTCCCGTTGTTATTTTTAATTAATGCGGGCTATCGGGCCTGTTTTCACGGCTCGTCCGTAAAAATAATATCGTCGCCAGCGCGACGTTAATGTCGAGGAATTTATTCACGTAACTCGCATGCCTAATTAATTCGCATTTTTGCATCTTATTCATCATATTCTAAATGTGAAAACTTTCGGTAATATAAACGAGATATAACTTAGCTTTCTTTACGCTATTCAATTCGCTGCAATTTTAAGTATT